>NC_133663.1:37556067-37848214 GCF_037893015.1 Macrotis lagotis | reverse complement strand
GCACTAGTTCACAGATCATCTGTTGCATTGATTTTCTAGAAAAGACATAGATGTTATCTTTATATATCTATTTTTTTTCTTGATCCACAAGTTCAGTTTGTAATTCTCTGAGCCCATACTAAGGAGCTGTTGAAAATGATGAGGAGTAGGCTGGTGCCTTCATGTTCTGCTTTCATCCCTAAATTGATAAAAGAATTAGACCTGTGCTTCTAAGAAAGTGTTCAAAGAACTAAAAATGTAGCTCAAATGAGCAGGCTGAGCATCAATATCCTACTAACTCAATAATTCTCTTCCTTTTTGCTTGTTAAATGGAACTTTCATGTTTTGTTGGAGGGAGAATGTCATAGGCATTTTCTAAACTAAAGCTTCCCAAGTGGGTAATTCTAAAGGGTTATATCTTCCCAGGTGTCCTTTCTTTTACAAAGGGCACTAGAATCTGGGTTTGACTAGAGAACAAATAAGAAATGAAGGTGAATCCTGAGGCCATCTGAAAGTGTCTAATTTTCTGAATCTTCCTGAATCAGGAAAAAAACAGGCAGTTGATGCAAAGATGTGAAACTGTTTGAAAGTCCCTGCATCAGCTTTGCCATCAAACAACAAACCAAACTCAATTTAGCATGCATTTACTTATATTTTATAAAATGTTCTTTCTTTTATGGTAAATTCAAGAATCAGAAACATCTTAAGAACAATGACAGCTAGAATTTAGATAGCCTTTTGTGCTTTACATAAATTTTAGTTGGCCCTCATAATACTTCTGTGGAGGCAGATACTATTCTTATCCCCATTTTCAGATATAAACTAAGACTTTTTAGAGGTTAAGTAAATTACCCAGTCACAAAGCTAATGTATGGGGCAGAATTTGAATGCAAGTCTTCCTAAGCTATTTACTTGTCTTTATAAAACCATGGAAGAAAGTTGTATTAAAAATACTTTTGCATTTCTATCTATCCAATACTTTTTCAATGTATATAAATTTAACCTGATCTAACAAGTTGCTCAGTTTTTGACTCATTCTTCCCCTCTTTCTTCCCTCTGTGCAACCTCAAAAAATGATTTTGATGCTTTCTTTTCACATCACTGCTCACCAAACTTCCTTACCTCCCAGTAGCAACTTCATACAAATATGTATAGTGAAGCAAATCAAATCAAAATGTAATCCATATTTTGGTATTGCTATTCCATCATGTCTTTGCCAACAACTCTATGTTTTGCTTCCATATCAGTCTCTTGAAGTTATGATTTGTTGCTACTTTAATCAAAATTCTGAAATCTTTCAGATTTTCTTCCTTTATATCACTGTAGTCATTTTGTAAAGTCCTAATGTGAGCCAGGGCAGTGTGCTAGGAAGTGAGGAAATATAAAAACAAATAGTACCTGTGCTCAAGGAGCTTTCATGCTAATAGATAGAGATTTGTACTTGACAGTGATTTCATTGATATAGGAAATTCCTTCTATCAGCACAAACTGGTTTCTTATCTGTACCTTATAGTCTTAAAGAGTTATCTAGAGCAATGAGAGGATGCCCAGACCAGTTAATAAATGATGGGGAAGAAACTTGAACATGCGTCTTCTTGACTCTAAGGTCAATTCTCTCCTTACTTTACACTCTAGATTATGCATACATAACCTTAAATTTGCCTACAAATATTAAATGTATTTTTTATAGTTTACATTGGTCGAAAAGAACAGGATAACATAGGATAAAGAGCACAACAGGTCCTGGAGTCACAGGATTTAAGGAGACAGATGATGGCAGGTGAGAGAGATGAGCATTTTTATGAACATGGTAGAACGAACAGAAATGGGTGAGAGAGTAAATGGAGGCAAACTACCCTCAAGGTGCTTACATTCTACATCCATTGTGTTTAATTAATGAAAAAGAAATGATATCTTTGTCATTCCTTGTGTGTAGAAGAGAACCTGGGTTCTTGCAAGTTCTGCCAAGGTAGTTCAAGTTATGGCCATTCTGTCCATACTAGAGATATCATCCTGATAAGCCTGAAACTAACTGTGTATGTTGATTTTTGGAGTAATGCCATTGTCTATTACATCTGTTCTTATTTTTGTTGACTTTAGTATTGAATTCTCACAATTTTTTTTGGAGCCATTTTATTTACTAGTGATTAAGTTTTGCTTTCTTCACTTTCAAAGTCCTTAATGTTCTGAGTGAAAAGATGACACCAATTTCTGGGAGTGGTAGTAGCATAAGTAGTGGCAGTGATCAATGTACTCTTGGTGGTGATTAAGAACTGTGAAACAATTGTATTTTCCCTTATCTCACAATGATACAAACCTTATTTCTTGATTTCTTCTGCCAGAAAGTTGGTACCAGTTTATATCAAAGAGGAAGATCTGTATATCACTTTAGTAATTCTTCCATTGTGCTAACCTAATAAGATTTTAAGCAGGTGTTAACACAATGTCATTTGTTTTTGTTAATTCAATTTTATTTTGTTTTCAATTCCAAATTTTTTCTCTTCCACCTCCTCTTCTACCTACTGAAAAAAGAGGAAAAATAAAACCTGTCATAGATATGTTTAGTCAGACAAAACAAATCCCCACATCATTTACGGCCAAAAATATGTTTTAATCTGTACTTTGAGTCCATCACCTCTATACTTGGATGTAGAGTCCTCTGGAATTCTGATTAGTCAATCTGTTGAGTTTTTAAGTCTTTTAAAGTTGTTTGTCTTTGTAATATCAGTGTTACTGTATAAATAATTCTCTTGTTTCCCTTCACTTCATTTGATATTAGTTCATAATGTCTTCTTAGGTTTCTCTGAAGGCATCTCCTTCATTATTTCTTAAAAGCACAGCTATATTCTATCTCATATATGTACCATAATGTGTTTGTTTCTTTTTTGCAAGGCAGTGAGTTAAGTGGCTTGCCCAAGGTCACACAGCTAGGTAATTATTAAGTATTTGAGGCTGGATTTGAACTCAGGTCCTCCTGACTCCAGGGCTGGTGCTCTATCCACTGTGCCATCTAGCTGCCCCCACAACTTGTTTCGGCATTTCCCAGTTGATGGGCATGCCATCAGTTTCCAATTCTTTGCCACCAAGAAAAGAGCTGCTATAAATATTTTTGCACATAAGGGTCACTTTTGTTTTTCTTTTATCTCTTTGGTAGAGAAGTAGTAGCAGTAGAGCATCTTTGGGAGTCAATTTTTAATTCTTTTGGTGCTTTACATTTTAGTAACTTTGGCAAAATCCTCAAGTCCTGGGTTATTTATTCAGGATTCCTAGCAGATTGTGTTTCTCTTGAATAAATCACTCTGTCAGTACTGTCAAATATGGACGCATCTCTCATTTCCATCAACAATTGAGAAACTGCTTTCTGAGAGAAGACACTGCATAAGGGGATTTGAATAGGTGTTTATTGATAAATGTCCATTGAGTCAAACCAAAAAATAAAATCAAATATAAAAAGCAATGTGGCACAATGGATAGAGGCACCCCCATGGAGTCAGAACTACTTGTGCTAAACTTTAACCTTTGATATTTACTATAAGCAGACCTATTTTAAGTAATGTAACCTTCTGGGATTCTAGGCAGCTCACCAATGTGTTGACACACATTAATGTGTATGTTGGGGAGATTTAGTTTTCTAATTGGTTATTTTGTGCACAGATGAAATCCCAGACCAGGAAAATGAATTAATGATATTGTCAATTTCAGTTGACAGTGGTAGTCTTCTCTGTTTTCTTTGACTTCTCTAAATAATTAAAGCAAATGATTGAAAATTAAGAATAAAAGTAATCAGAGTAGTAATAAAAATATTTAAAAAGAATATTAAAAACTAAATAAAATATGGTTTAAGTATTGCTTGAATTTATTTAGCCATGTGACTTTCTTACCACAGTAGAATATAAATATAATTCCTTGGAAGGGCAATAGTGATTAGCATTTGACAAAAACGACAGAAAAACTACATAGAAGTGAAGGGAAAGAGAGTCAAGTCAAAATTGGAAATTTTGAGATAGGTAGATCCAACTGGGTTTCCCAATAGCAATCTCATTTAATAGAGGAGAGAAGAATCCTATCAGCGTCCCCTTCCTCTTCATTTTCTTTGTTATTCTCAGGTAATCCCTTCTACAAACAGAATTTGAGTTCAGAAAGATGCTGCAATTTCTTACTAATGATATTTCTCTTCTCCTCCATCTCAACTTTCTTAGAAGCTATTCAATTCAACAGATATTAAAATATGGAGAATGTAACCTCCTTGAAGGCAAGCACTATTTTTGCTTAGCACAGTGTGTAGCTTATAGTGAAAGAAGGCAATAGGAGTTTGAATTATTGGCATAGGGAGCATCTGATGAGGAAACTCCATCTATGAAGGAAGACTGGCAACTTCTTTATACCTTAGAATTGTGGTACTTGAGTACTGAGAGTTAAAGTGAAATGCCAAATACCTGCCAATATGAACAGGACTTGAAGGTGGATTATCTTTCTGGCCACATTGCCGGTCGTCTTTCAATTACACCAGATTGCTAGTAAGAAATACATACTGACTGATTGATCTATTGAAGAGCACTGTGCTTAGTTCAAAAGAACTGAGGTTTTTTCCCTTAGAGTTAATAGTCAAGTAAGATGGTTATATAAGATGGTTATAATGATATTATGAAATAAGATAGGGTAAAAGAAGGAAAGAAAAACATGAAATTTGAGATCCTGAGCTGAGTGTGTGCGTGTGTGTGTGTGTGTGTGTGTGTGTGTGTGTGTGTGTGTGTGAAAATGGTGATTGATTGGGAGGAGAGATCAGGGGAGGCTTCCTGGAGGAGGTAATATGTGGAAGACACTTAAAGGGAAAGATGGGAATGAAAGAGATAAAGGAAAAGAGGAATAAATGTGGGCATGAACAAAGGACTGTGCTCAGGGAGACAATAAATCGTTCAGTTTGGTCAGAGTACAATATATATGGAAAAGTGTAGGACCACCAGTTTGTGGAGAGGCTTGAATGTCACAAGAATATGTTACTCTTTTTTCAGATAAACTAATGTAATAAAAGTGCTTTTTCGATTTTAAAACATTTTATAAAGCTAGTTGTTTGTTACCCTGTAGGCAACAGGGAGCCATTGTAGGGCTTTGAGCAGTGGCGTGACATGACCAGATCAATACTTACAGAAGATTAGTCTGGCAACACTGAGAAAAAAGAGCCATGGGAGCCTGGTTCTTTATTACATTGATATTGGAAAGGAAAACGATTTGGAAATTCCTGAGTTTCTGTTCAAGGGCTTGTGGTTTTTGCATGTCCTTCTAGGCACTCTGCTTCATTTGCTGTGACATATCCTTGGAAAATTCATCTTAGGGCAAAATAACCTGAATGTGCATCTGCATGTACCTCAGTGGGTCAGGTCTGGATTTCCCCTGAAAGGTGCAGGATGGGGACTTAAGTGGTGGTGTATGAAGTTGGTGAAGATGGGAAAGACTCACTGGAGAAACACTCTGATGATTAGAGACCTGTCCCCAGATCAGCAGAAAGCACAGCATGACCCGTGAAGTCAGCAAGGAGGAGAGTGGCTATTTTTACCCAACCAGAGCTAGCTGGAAGAGCACATCAATACAGTGTGGAATGAGAGAAAAAAGTCATTTCCTCCACACTGACATCCTCCTGAAGTAAGGTGAAGGATTTCTTTTAAAAGAGCGAGAAATGAAGGTAGAGGAAGTTTGGAGAGCCCAAAGCAACACAGTGACAAAGTTGGGCAGACAGCCTAGGTCCTCTAATTTGTAAACAATTAAGTGAACATAGATAATTATACTGTTACAGCAAATTGTCATTATGAATTACTTTCTTGGTAATAGCACAGAAAGTTTGACAATTCAAATGTTATCACCTCCATTTTATAGATACGGGTCACAGAGAGATCAAATGACTTGCCCTTTAGACCTACAGCTAGTAAATGTTAAAGAAAGGTTTTGAAGTCAAGTATCTCCAGACTCCAAATCCAGTCTTCTTTCCATTACCTACAAGTGGGCTTAAGGGAGTGTTGTTAAACTTAAAAATGGGGTATTAAAGCTAAAGGATAATGGCATCTGTCTAATGGAAAACATTCTGATTTTACAAGGATAAAAAACCAATTGACAACATGGCTTGGAAAGTCAATATGAACCTTCTATTTTAGGGCTAGAAGGGATCTAAATGGTCTATGTTAGTCCTTAAATTTTGTTGAGGTCCAGGCAGGAGTGCATTGGAGTCCAAATGAATTAGTTTCCCAAAGTTCATCATGAAATTTTCAGGTGAGCATTTACAACTTGCAAATCAGGGCTCACTACCTGATTTATTGTTTTATTGATTGTCTCAATTTAAATGTATCATGTGTGTGTATTTTTTTTTAAAGTTAGTTGTTAAGCACATAACACACCATTAAGTTCAGAGGAGTTAACTGATTTATTTAGAATAACAGCAAGATATGGTGAGATTAAGACTAGATCACTGGTCTTTGGAGTCTAGTAATATATTTTACTATCTTAAGACCTTTAGGATCATAGCCTGAAATCTGGAAGGAACTTTTTAGCTTATCTAGTCCAATTTTCCAGATTTAGAGATGAGCAAGTGGTCTCAAGAAGTAACTTGTTGAAGGTATCATGACAATCACTGAAGAAGGCCTTTCAGATATTAACTTAGAGCAAATAAAAAGCCAGCAACAGATCTATTTAGGAAAAAATTTCAAATCTTGTGGCTTTCCAATAATTAATGACATTAACATTACTCAAGAGCAATGCAAATTGTAATAAAAATAATGGCCATATTTATTTAGGATATTAGAGTGTACAAAGTACTTCATGTAGTTATCTTGTTCAAATGTCCCAAATAGGGGCGGCTAGCTGGTGCAGTGGATAGAGCACTGGCCTTGGAGTCAGGAGTACCTGAATTCGAATCCAGCCTCAGACACTTAATAATTACCTAGCTGTGTGGCCTTGGGCAAGCCACTTAGCCCTATTTGCCTTGCAAAAATCTAAAAAAACAAAACAAACCAAAAAAAAAAAAAAAAACAAATGTCCCAAATAAGGATGTGATGTCTGTAGAGAAAAACATAATATCCCCATTTGATAGGGGAGCAAATTGAGATTCAATAGAGTTCAGTGATTTGTTGACATAGTGTTGAATTTTGAATTTTAACCTAGGTCTCCACTCTATATCTAAGTCTCTTCCTACCCTCCCAGGCTGCATCTTGGGAGAAATATATATATTCCAATGAAAGATTTAGTGGGGCAGGGGCATCTAGGTGGCGCAGTGGATAAAGCACCAGCCCTGGAATCAGGAGTACCTGGGTTCAAATCCAGTCTCAGACACTTAATAATTACCTAGCTGTGTGGCCTTGGGCAAGCCACTTAACCCCGTTTGCCTTGCAAAAGAAAAAAAAACCTAAAAAAAAGATTCAGTGGGGCAGTAGAAGGTGTACTGGACCCATAGTTAGAAATACTTAATTTCAAATCCAAGCTCAGATATACACACACACACACACACACACACACACACACACACACACACACACACAAGTTGTGTGACCCTAGTTAAGTCATTTAACCACTGTGGGCCTCAGTTTTCTCATTGGTAAAGCAGTGATAATAATAGCATTTTCCTTTTCATTGTAAGGAACAAAAGAGATAATAATTGTAGAGTGCTTAGCATAGTTCCTAGTACATGACAAGTGCTATAAAATAATAATTATTATTAGACAAAATTCCCTATCAGAAATTAAGGAGTATAGCAAGTAATTTGTTAAAATTAATGTCTTTTGTTTTTACATCACTTTAATTTTCAAATCTATCCCTCCTCTTTCCTTTGGTTTGTTTTGCAAAATCAATCAATACATTAAACTGTTTGACAGTATATGCAATGTTCTAAACCCATAGTTCTTCTCTTCAAAGAAAGGAGGGAGGGGGCGGCTAGGTGGCTCAGTGGATAGAGCACCAGCCCTGGAGTCAGGAAGACCTGAGTTCAAATCCGACCTCAGATACTTAATAATTATCTAGCTGTGTGGCCTTGGGCAAGCCACTTAACCCCATTGCCTTACAAAAAAAAAGAAAGGAGGGAGATAAAGGATTTAATTCTGAAGTACAAGGTCCTCCTAGAATGAAAAAAGACACAGAAAATATAAAATGGGATCTAATTAATTATTTTGTCTATTTAAAAATCAAAGAATTGATAACTGAAAATAGCTATATCTTGACACTGACCTTGATACAGTTCAAACATAATATATGTATGGTGTCTTGGATGTCAGACCTGGAAAAGACCCTAGAGATGATGAAGTCTAATCCTTTTATTTTACAAGTCACAGAAAGAGGAGAATATTATTCAAGATCTTTCAGGTGCTCAATTCACTACTTTTTTTTTTTTTTGCAAGGCAATGGGGTTAAGTGACTTGCCCAAAGTCTCACAACTAGGTCATTATTAAGTGTCTGAGGTTGGATTTGAACTCAGGTCCTCCTGACTCCAGGGTCAGTGCTCTATCCATTGTGCCACCTAGCTGCCCCCTCAGTTCACTACTTTTACCACTATACCTTACTATCTCTCTTATAAGAATGAAAATATACTGTAAAAGTTCCACATTTGTGAACTTGTAGATTTTATATTTAGCAGCTTTATAAATTTTGGACAGATTCTACAGACATTTCACAATTTGGTTTGATGGTCCTTATGTTTATTTCTCCTTAAAAGACCAGCTTGAGCACTAAGGGACAAGGGAATTGTGTATTATATATTTCAAAGTTGAAAAAAGTGCCTTTCACTCACCTTGGGAGACTGTTGTTAATAATTCCTTGAATATTTTCCGAGTAACTAGTATGGCATGGACTTCAGAAACTTGCTAGGACAAAATATTTTCTTTGTTCTGGCAGTTTAATTTACTCTTTGCTTGTGCCTTGCTATTCACAAAGTCATTATTTACTGCAGATGAATCATATATGTCTCTGGAGTGAATCTGAGCAATGGCTGTCTATGAAAATCCTGGTCCTTAACATTAGCCCAGGGTCCTTTCCACATCATATTTCATACAAAAGAAAACATATGACTGGTGCCCTCATGAGAAAGGAATGGGTTGGGTAAAGGATGAGAGAGTGGATGGAACAACCTACTGACCCTGGAGGCAACTTGGACCTGGTCATCTCATGAAGAGTGACCCTCTGAATATCAGATTGGGTCAACTTCTGTCATATGTGCTACCAAGCCGTCTTATCAGGAAGATGGAAACTGGAATGGACAGTCTTGCTAAGAATAACAAATTCAATGATGAATATTATGCTGAAATCAATTCAGCATCCTGTCTAATAACTTCCAGGTAAGAGGCATGCACAGAGATTGGGAAATTCATCAACTCAGATGAAAGCTGTGTGCTCTCACATAAATTTTTGTTTGCTTGATTAGATGCATGATTTCTTCTTGATATGTGTTATTTTGGTCAATTCTAAAGAGATATTATGTGACCATAAGTCGTTAATCTCTGACTTTAATCATCTTTAACTTTCTTGAAAACTCAATATCTATTTGAAGCCTTATTTGAGTCCTCCATTTAACATTGTCTTCTTGAAATTACCTTGCATTTATCTTAACATTTTGAATGTGCTAATGTGTCCATTTTGTTTTCCCTTATAAAATATATACTCCTTGAAGGCAGTATGATTTGTAAAATGAAGGAATTAGGTTTGATCATCTCTAAGGATATCCAACACATGATACATGCTTTATGTTTAAACTGCATCAAGGTCAAGAAAGATGTATTTTAAATTAAATTCTTTGCATATTTTAATAGAAAAAATAATTAATTGGATCCCATTTTTGTATTTTCTATGTCTTTTTTCATTTTAGGAGGACCTTGTACTTCAGAATTAAATCCTTTATCTCCCTCCTTTCTTTGAAGAGGAGAAGGATTATGGGTACAGAACATTGCATATACTGTCAAACAGTTTAATGTATTGGCTGGTTTTGCAAAACTGATCAAAGAGAGAGAGGAAGGATAGATTTGAAAATTAAGGAGTCTTTTTACCCTCAGAGGTTTACACAGCATCTGGCCCTTATAGTAGCTGCTTAAAACATATTTTATGGAGAGAGATATTTTTGCATATGAAAAGGCTGCAATATATCTTAATTGAGAAAATTGTCAATAAAGGCATGTATGACTGGAAAAAAATGAGCAAGTCACATTGGGAGAGTGAGGAACACAAGATATTTTAGACTTGAAATTCACAATATTTTCTAATTTGACTTTGTAGTTTCTGACTTGGGAGGCCACTTTTCCCAGGTAATCAACTACTTCTGACCCATCACTCTGAGGTTTTTTCTTTTTTTGGTTGGCTCTCTCCCATCTTATTGGTATTCATAATGACTATGTTGGAGCTGGGTTGTTCCCCAGGATCCTGCCTGGGAGTGTATTGGAGCATTGTATAGGGACTGAGTTTTGAGAGCTCTCCATGGTGCTGGTTTTAAAATGTGGAGGCAAAACCATATAGTGGTCTTCAGTGATGATGTTCTGTTGGCCAAGGACTGGAAATCATTAGAAGTTCATTCAGACATAAAGGAATGATTCTTTCTAAGTGGCAAGTAGACATTATTCAGAGTCATCAAGAGTTCCTAAAATACAGTATTCTTTCTTAGTAGTATGGGATTGATCCAAAGCATCAAAGGTACAAATCAGACAGGGTATGGTTTCTGGGCAGGTAAAAGTCTAAAGGAATCAGATATCTAAGTGAGGTATTACCCAATTTAACTTGCTCATTACTTGTTCAAGTGCTCTCAATTCTTAGTGTAAGGTTAAATTATTTCTATCTCTCCCTATCCCAACTCTGCACTTGATTTTCAATAGGATATTCAAATATTCACAATTTGCTGCATCTGCTTATATAAAAATGATTAAGTCCCACTAGACATTACAAAAATCTTCAGTGACTACTGATTCAGGAAAGAAAAAAATTGTTCCTGTAGCTTGTCTTAAATATCTTTCAATGTAATTTTTAAAAATAAGAGCAATATTCTGCAAAATATTTAATGAATTTTTAACCCATGTATAGTACAAAAGTTAACAATTCACAAGAATATTTCATTAACCAGGGCATTATAATTCCTTGACCATGTTAGATTATAGAGGTTTGAACTGCTCCCAATGTATATTATATAAGTTTGTACTCACTATTGCATTCTGTAAAATATTTTTTCAACTAACAGGAAGCAAGGTAAGGTAGGAAGTGCACTAATTCTGAGGTCAGAGAACTTGGATTCCAGTCTTGCTTTTGATGCTTTACTACCTATATGACCATGGGCAAGTTCAGAGTAGATGGTTTCTGAAATTCATTGCAGATCTATATTCTTAGATCACAAATTCTTAGAACAACAAATACTTAATAAATTGATGCCTAAAAATAGGGACCATGAATTATATTTTCTCACCCTCCCCAAATACTTTGTTCAGTATACCCATTGGTTGGTTGGTTGGCTCTTGTCCTTCATTATTAAAGAAGACAAAATGATATCACTTTGTTTGAATTAAATTATAGCGTGTCCAACCATGGCTGATCAGACCAGTACAAACTTGGAATGCTCTGCCACAGGTAGGGAACAATTAGTCCATGTGAACATGTGGGGTGCTTACTCTGAGCTTAAGTATGTCATATTTCCTTTGAGCTGCTTTAATTCTGCCTTCCGCAAAGGATAAAGCACCTTCTCTGATGAGGGCATGCCATGCTGGTTGGTCCTGTGCCAGTGTCTCCGATGCTGTACAATCATCTAAAAATCTTCAGAACAACCTTCAGGGTGTCCTGGTATCACTTCTTCTGACCCCCTTGTAAGCACTTACTTACCCCGTGTAACTTCTTCATAAAATAGTTTTGTGGCAAGTGTACTTTTGGCATTCTAGCAACATGCCCAACCATCACAATTGCATTTCTCTGTATTAATGTTGGAATGCTTGGCAGTTTGGATTGAGAAAGGACCTTGGTGTCCAATATCTTTTGCCAGGTGATCTTCAGAATCTTTCTAAGACAATTTAAATGGAAGCAATTCAGTTTCCTGACATGGCACTGGCAGATTGTCTGGATTTCATAGGCATACAGAAATGAGGTCAGCACACAATGGCTCTGTAGACCTTCAGTTCATAGTTAATCTAATACCTCTCCTCTTCCACACTTTCTTTTGGAGCTTCCAAATACCAAGCTAGCTCTGGCATGTGTGTGTGTGTGTGTGTGTGTGTGTGTGTGTGTGTGTGTGTGTGTGTGCCAATCTCATTTTCAATATGTACCTCCCTGGAAAGGACACTGCCAAGGTAAGTGAACTTGTCCACAGTACTCAAAACTTCTCCATTTGCTGTAACCATGGTTCCATACATGGTGCTGGCTGATGAAGCACCTGTGTTTCCTTGGTGTTAATGGGTAGACCAAAATTAGCACAAAAAGAAGAGAATTGACCCCTACTTTGTTGCATCTCAGCTTCAGAGGCTGCATTAATGCACAACCATCTGCAAACAGTTGTTCCAACACTCACTCCTCTTCGGTCTTGGCTTGTAGCCTTTTCAAGTTGAAAAATTTACCATCAGTGCAGTAGCTGATCTTGATGCTGCCTTCAGGGAAGGCATTGGATAAAATGAAAACATCACGCTGAAAAGTATGGGAGTGAGGACACAGTTGTTTCACTCCATTTCTGACTGGCAAATCATCCACTATCCAGGACCTGAGCAAGCACACGGTTATGAAATTGACTTCTCTGGGCAACCAAAATTTGATATAATTGACCTTGATCAGATCTATAAATGGTGCATACAGACCTCTGTTCTCCTCTTGGAATTTTTCCTGGAGTTGTTGGGCAGCAAGCACCGTATCAACCATTCCTCAACCCTTTCTGAAGCTTCATTAACTCTCAGAGAGATGACCATCTTCCAGGTGAAGAATCAGCCTATGGAGAAAGATTCTGGCAAGAATCTTAGCAGCAATGACTAAAAGAGAAACATCCCGTAATTGTCACAGGACAATCTATTTCCTTTACCTTTAGAGAGACGAACAAAGGAGGTGTCTTTGAATTCTTGGGGGATAACCTCTTCATGCCATATAACCTGGAATATTTCAGTCAATTTTTACATTAGCAATGGACCCTCAACTTAGGTCTCAGCTGAAATAGAATCAATACCAGGTGCTTTTCCACTTTAAAGGAGCCTAATAGCATTCAAAACCCCCTTCTTCAGTTGGAACTTCAGCTAGGGACTGATTGACTTCATCTTGAGGTAAATGGCCAATGACTTCTGCATTGATTGATGGCTTTCTGTTAACAACACTATGGAAGTGTTCAACCCATCTCTCTAGGATCATGTTCCTATCATTAATCAATGTGGCGCCATCAGCACTGAATAGTTGAAATACACCACAGGACTTTGGCCTATAAATATCCTTCAGGGCATCATAAAAAGCACTTTGGATTATTAAATATTCCGATTAGAAATGCATTAAATATTGTTAATTCAGGAATATCCTTACTTCATACTAATAAAGAACCTATACTGGATCTTTTTCCTTTTCTTTTTTCTTTTTCTTCCTTTTAGAGAGGTGAGATTACTAATCCTGGCACTATTCTTTTCTGTCAAGACTATCTTTCACAATTCTCATACTCTTTATGTATCATAATATCATCTTTTCTGTTCTAAGACTCAATTAAGGTACCTTCCAATAATAAACACTTAATATGACAAGCATCATATACATAAAAATAACCAATTGCATACTGCCTGCTTGTCTCTATACCCACTCATGCTGTGACTCCACTTCTATGTCCATTTATGTGGAGGTGATAATGTCATCTGGTATCTGATGCAGGGAGTATTTTGAATCAACGTCATAATTTCTTTCCCATTAATTCTTGTCTTCCCTTATAGGGTAACAAACATATGTACTATTGAGCCACTACTTTTCTTTTACCATCCTCAACTAGTTATTTCTTCATTAAACCATCTACTATAGCACACACATCATATTAAATCTCATCTCTTCTCTTATTTTGCTTCTAACCCTCGAACATGTCACTCCAGAAAAATCTCTTTTTCTATTTTTCCTCTTTGACCTACATCTGACAAAAATGTTCCTGTTCTTTCTTGGATGGTAAGTCAAAGAATACTTTTTTACACATGTAACAAAAGAATGAGTCTGGAAATAAACCAGACACAATAAGAACCAGTGCCACTGATCTGAAATACAGTTGAAAATATTCATAATTTCCTTGAATGATTACTGCAATAGCTTCCATTTAGTTTTTCATTTTCTCCTAATTCAGTCTGCTTTTACTCATGTATCCAATTAAAATTAATAAAACAAAACTCAATTTTTTCTTTACATAATTAGCTTTGTAATGTTATATTTTAAAAGTTCTTTTCACAGCAAATGCACAGTGTTTCAATTATACTCCTAGTTAAGCAAATCTTGTGGGCTATTCTGAGAACTCTATCTTCTTTTGTAGTCATTTTTTTTCCTATTGGGAAATATTTTCCAAGTTTCAACCAATTGACTTACAAAGGACCTTCTGGAACATAGCCCATGTGTGAGTAGTGTAGTGCTCATATTGGCATTCCTGTGGCTTCTCAAATTAAGTATATTCTGGCTTTGCTCTAGATTCTGTCTTATTAACATAGCTGTTTTAACATCTCTTTGGAAGTGAGATTTAATTCTGCACTCACTGGTGATTTAGGCCAAGAAGGTGGACTATTTTGTTTATTTCTCTTTACTTTGGCAAAGGTCATCACTGAAATAGGTGAGTTGTGAGAGTGTTGAGAATGCTCTGGTAATGCTTTATGTTTTCTGTTATTTGGTGACCAAACCACTTCCAGATTACTATAGAAGATAGTTAAATATCTATCTTCTATAGTGATAGAAGATGTTAATTCTTTTCCCCTTTGTATGTATCTTGCTGCTAGCTCCAAACAACAGAGAATATTCCATTGGGTCTTCTGAGGATCAAAACTGGTATGGTAGCTTTCAAGGAATACAGACATTCATTTGCAATAGGTGTCTCTAAATTCTCAATTAGCTGTAGGAATTCATGTGACTCACATGGCATCACATATCTTTGGTTCTTTTTTTTCTTTCTTTCCTCAACTCATTAGTTTTCATTCTGGTTATTTTCCTTCACCTTCCCAATAAAGTTGGAGGAATTTTGGAATGCAGTTGTGTCAATATTTTGTTTACAATCAATTGGTCAACAAACATTTATTTACCTCCTAGTATGTTCTAAATCTAGGCATGGAAGGGAGACAGAGTGGTAAAATGGAAGGATCACTGACTCTAAAGTCAGAAAACTTGGGGTCAAACCCCATTTCTAATGCTTACTACCTCTGTGACATTAAAGGTATTATTCAATCTCCCTAGACCTCAATTTTCTCATCTATAAAATGAGATTTTTGGATCAGTTATCTTCAGAGACTCCCCTCAAATACAGATCTGTGTTTCTTTATAACTTTAAATATTCCCTTTCTTTTGATAGTGCAAAATCCACAAAAAAAAATCTCCTTGTATCCTTATATGTTTAGGTCAGATCCTCTGTGGCAAGGTCTTCACTGTGTTTTTTCTGATTCTAAGGTGACTCATTTAAATTCCCTAGGCAAGCATTTCCATTTGGTAGCATTTGAAATGCCATAGAAGTGAGTTGGTCACTGGGGGGCTAGAGCTTGGAAATGAGTGGACTTTGACAAACAAGAGACCAACAGCACATGGATGCATGTAGCATTTCTAGGTTTTAAATAAAGTAGCCATGAATTTATGTTGGGTGGGCAAAATGTCCCTCTTCAATCTCACAGCTGGGCTTAAAAGTTGCATAGCTAAAAATACCAATCAGCATGCCTGCTTGGGCAGATTTATCTCCAGCCGTTGTTTATATAAGAAACATGCTTCCAACTGAGTTTCACAAATAGACTAGAAGTAATTTACTTTAGAGCATAACATTCCATTTAAGCAAGTGCTCTGCTGTGAAGGGACAATGTTCCCCATTTTCCAAGCATTCTCCTGCTGACATTTATGACCTTCTAGCTGTGAGCCTGGTAATGCCTTTACAACCCAGCTGCAGACGTTAGCAGTGGCTCTCCAAATGAGTTGGATTATTCAAGTAGAATTATGTTTTCTTCTAGAAACCTTTTCAATGTGTAATCCTTTAGATTTAAACACATTTGTGGAAAATAGTATGTTGCCAGCACTATATTGGGTACTAGCAACACACAAACAAAAACAAGAGTCCCCTGCCCTCAAGAACCTCACATTCTATGATTAAATGGAAAACTCATGAATATGAAACTCAGAGATATATTACTACACAGAGAACTTTGTGCTTAGACTATGGATGACTTTCTTTAAGGTTTTAGTAATTTATTTTTACATTGTTTTAATGGTGCCATTTTTATAGAAGTCATATCATAAAAATCACCAGCTCCATTTTTGGAACATAGATAAATAACAAAGCAAAACAACTGATCCAGCATTTGAATGACATGCTTATTCTGTTTTGTACTAGCTATTTATTTTGGGGTTGAAAGTATATTTCATCATCTCTTCTCTAGGTTCAAGCTTAATCAGACAACCAGAATTTCCTTTGCCTTTTAGAGCTTTGGTTTACTGTAATCATTATATATTTTGTTCTCTTGATTCTACCTATTCCTCTTTGTATTAGTTTGTTCAAGTTTCTGGAAGTTTCCATGAATTTCTAATATTTTTCATTTCTTGCGGTTAAGTAGAATTTCAAGAATTTATATGCTCCAATTTGTTTTATCATCATTCTATGACTGATTACTCTCAAGTCCTAAAATAATATAGGATGGGAAGGTGGCACAGTGGATAGAGCACTGACCTTGAACTCAGGAGGATTGAAGTTCGAATCTAACCTCATACACTTGATTATTACTAACTGTGTGACCTTGGGCAAGTCACTTAACCCAGATTGCCTTGCATCCAGAGCCATCTCCAGTCATCCTGATTTCCTATCTGGCCACTGGACCCAGATGGCTCTGGAGGAGAAAGTGAGACTGGTGACTTAGCATGGCATCCTCTTCACTCAAATCCAATTCATGTACTTGCCATGGCATCACCTCCCTGATGTCCTGTTCTTTTCTGAAAATGAAGGACAACCATTATAGAATACTATGGTGATTTCTCAAGTGAGTCTCAAGTGGAGACAGTTAAAAAAGTTCAGTCTAACTAGTCATAAGGCAAAAGCCAAATAGGTAAAAAAAATTCTTAACCAAATAGGTTAAAAATCTTATGTCATATAATTGAGCTGCCCAATGAACTATTCCATTGGAATATACCTCTTGGATATTAAACCCCAGTTATGACCCAGTGCTCTATCCACTGTTTTACCTAATTGTAATGCTTATGGACAGCTATCTAAGTCTCATACTCAACAGAAGGAAGAGAGTGGTCTATATAGCATTTGGGACACTGTGTTACTTTGAAAAGACAATATAGAAGATGTTTGGTGAGTGCATTAATGATAATAGTTTATACTCAAGAAATAGTATAAAGACTCTCATCTAGGAAATGCATTATTGGAAAAAGAGATGGGATCATCCTGATACAAGGTAAAGGGAAAATCAAAGAAGCATTTAAGTGCTTCAGTATTTTCCATGTCATAATTAAAGATCTAGAAAGATATCACCAGTGTATTGAATAAGCTTTCTGTGTAGAACCTATGGAAGGTCAAGGAAAAGACTTGTAGCGAATGGGATGTGAATGGGACTATGAGATGTCCTGGTGGAGGCAGGTTCCTCATTGATGAGTTAATGAATCTATTGAAATACTAATGATGTTAATTCTTTGGCCAAAGCTTCACATGGAAATACATTATTGGGAAAAAGCTTTATTTTATTTGAAAAGACTACCCTATCACATAAATTCTATACACTCTTGCCTCCACATCCTGTTGAACTTTAGATTATTGTCTGTACAGCTGAGAAAAAAAGATTATTCACAAATCAATTAGCATTTAAGTGCCTACTAATATACTAGTCACTGCTATGAAGTGAGAATTAAAAGAGAAAATCAAAATTTCTTTTGCCCTCATGAAGTTTTCATTTTTATTGGTGTAATGCATAGCACACATACATACAAATATGCACAAAATGAATCCAAGGTTATTTTTAAGGGCAGAGGACTAGCAACCAGGGAGATAAAGAAAGACATTATATAGTTGACCTTTGAAGGAAACTAAGGATTGAAAGAGGCAAGGGCACCATGGGAGTGAATTCTAGATATGAGGCAAATTTTGTGCAAATACAGAGAACTGATAGATGCAATGTCATATTTATGAAACAGCTAATGTATGAGTGTGGCTGAACTGCAGAGATCATGAAAGACGAAACTAGAAAAGGCATACTGGAGTCAGATTATATAGGGTCTTAAATGCTGAATGGAGGAGTTTATATTTTATTTCAGAGAAAATAGCAAACCTCTGGAGCTTCTTGAGTAGGGAATTGACATGGTTATGTCTAATCTTAGGAAAACTGCCCTGGCAGATGTTGGAAGGAGTGATTAGAGAAGATAGAGAGACTGGAGGAAGGGAGATAAAATAGGAGACCATTGTGATAATCCATGTGAGAAGTGGCAAAGACCTGAATTAGGATGGTGGTTATATTAGTGATAACAAAAGAATAACAGTGAGAGATTTTGTGGGAGTAGAATTAACAAGAGTTGGTGACAAATTAGATATATGTGATAAGGGAGAGTGAGGAAGCAAGGCAGCTGGACCTAGAGGAACTGATTTCAAATCTGGCCTCAGACATTTGCTAGATGTGTGACCTTGGGCAAGTCATGCAAAATCTTTTTTTCTTACATTTCTCATCTGTAAAACTGCAACAGTGCTAGTATTTACATTTTACTGTTGTTGTCAGGGTCAAATGAATTAATATTTACAAAAGTGTTTGCTATAATGCCTTGCACATTGGAACTATATAAATTCTATCTATCTATTATTATTAAGACCAATTTCAAGGTTGTGAAACTTCCTGACTGAAATAATGCTATTGCCCCTAGATAGAAACAGGAAAGTTTAGGGGAGGTCTGGATGAGCTTATTAGGGTTGAGGGAGAAATAATAATATGATCTGCTTAATCTATAGGACATCCATTGAGAAGGTAATATGGAATTAGAACTCAGGAGAGATAATAAGACTCATTCACTAAATTTATGAATCATTTGCATAAGGATGACAATAGTATCCAAAGTAGTTGAAAAGATCAGTATTTTGCATTTGAGAGATATTTAAAGAGATAGCCTCCTTTGGGATGCATGGTAAGGAAGCATTCAGTAAAGACTGAAGAATAGTCAGATAAAGAGGATATGTGTTGGAGAGAAAGAAGCATCAGGAATTTAAATATATTTCAGTGTGCTTCTCTTTTATAACTTGGAGACCATCAGTGGTAAAGGGTTTTGATTTTTATGCCTTAATTAGTTTAATAATTCATTGAGTTCTTGAAGAAACTTGTTGAAACTAAGAATTGTTTGCCTGGAGAAGAGAAGATATAGGAGAGATATGTTAACTGTCTTCAGTTATTTTTCTAAAGGACACATGTGGAAGAAGAAGAATTAGATTTTCTTTGCTTGGCTCTAGAAGGCAGGATTAGGAACAATGGAAGGAAGTGACAAAAATGCATATTTCAACATCATAGCAATGGAAACTGTCCAGCAGTGTAATGGCCACTTCATGTGGTAATGACTTCCTAAGCATTGGAAGTCTCTAAGCTGTTGATTATCCTTCATTACCAAAGAACACCAAAATGACATCACTATGTTAGACTCTTACAGTTTTTCCAGTTGTGACTGTTCAGACCAATATGAACTCGATATTTGCCACAGCTAGGGCACAAATAGTACATGTGAACACTAGGGGGGTAGGTACTCTAAACATGCATCTCAAATTTCCTGTGATTGTCACAGAACAAACTTTTCCCATTACCTTAATAGAGATGGATAATGGAGATGTCCTTGAATTCTTGAGGGATAACATCCTCATTCCATATAACCTGGAAAATTTCAGTCAGTTTTTGTATGAGCAATGGACCGCCCCCCCCCCCCCCCCACCATACCCACAGACAATAGACATACCTTGTAAATAGTTGGAGTAGAATCAGTACCTGGTGCTTTGCCATGTGAAAGGAGCCTATTGGTGGTCAAAATCTCTCTTTCGGTTGGAACTTCAGCTAGGGAAGGATTTACTTTAACTTAAGAAAAATGGACGATGACTTCTGCATTGATTGATGATGGTCTGTTAACAACACTATGAAACTTTTCAGCCCATTTCTCTAGGATCATGTCCCTATCATTGATCATTGTGGTTTCATCATCACTGAAAAGCTGAGATCACCTTATGACTTTGACCCATAAATACCCTTAAGGGTATTTAGATTATTACTATCCACATAAAACTGAATTTCATCTATCTTCTTATTAAGTCATAAATAATGGATCTCTTTAAATTTCACATATATTTTACTTCTGATAGAATCAGATACTACCTTCTTAGAAATGAATGAATCATACTGTGGTAAACCCTATGTGGTTCTTCTTTTTCATTGAGCAGCTTCTGTATTTCCCTATCATTTCCTTCAATTCAGTCATAATATTTACAAGTTTTCTGACCCAGATGAACAAATGCAGTATTGTACATCAAATCTTTGAAAATTTCCTACTCCTTTTCAGCTCCATTGTTATCAACTTTCCCTCAAGTTAGCAATAAACGGTTCCCATTTTTTGGCATTAATTCTTATGGTAGTCATTTGGCCTTGGGACTGCTGCTTCAGTTGAATGTAAATTATCTAGCTCAGAGATGAGTTTGTGATCAGTCCAGCACTCTGCACTATACATTGCCTTCATCAGTCTCACTTCTTATCTGTCTCTTCTGCTTACAATTACATAGTCTATTAGATGCCAATGTTTGCTAGGAGAGTGCATCCAGGAAGTTTTATTACATTTGTGTAAATGGAAGACAGTGTTTGTGATGAGAAGATCATGAGATACACAAGTGGTAGGTGACCATTGCTGTTGCTGTTTCCAATTCCATTCATCCCAAGGACTCCCTGTTATGGCTGGAAGTCTGAGCTTACTGTAGCATTAAAGTCATCCAGAATTATAAGCTTGTCCTCTTTGGTTTGTCATTGGTGGGAGTATAGGCACTAACGATGGTGGCATGGCATTTTCCTGCAAATAGCAATTGCATTGTCATGAGCCTGTCATTCACTCCTTTTACTAGGCATGCAAACTTATTGACAAAATTAGCTTTGAGTACAAAACAAACTCCAGCTACACAGTACTGCCCTTCTCTGCAGTCACTCCAAAAAAATGTATATCCAGCATTGACTTTAAGCTAACCTTTTTTTGCTAGCCTTGTTTCACTCAGGGCTGATATTTGGATATACCTGCTGAGTTCTCTTGCAACAAGAACTATTCATCTTTCAAGTCTACTGGATTTTGTGCTTTCTATGAGTGTTCACACATTCCATGTACCAGTGATGAGTGGAATCATTTTGAAGAGGCTTCTGTGCATTTTTTGGTATTTTGAACATAGGGTAAGATCCCCACCTGCTCCAGGAATCAAGTTAGGGTTGGGGAAGCAGATAAATTTAGGGCACTTCTTCTAGTTTCTTCCTCATACCAGGAGATGAATGGTACAAACCTTAAAAGCCTACTCAGACACCCAAGGAGTGCTGAATATCACTACTGCTTCCAGTAAAAAGAGATGACCCTATGGCCTGGGTTACCTATGAGCAGGGTTGTGACTGCAACTTCCAGGGTATCTGCACTTGTTGCTTTATCACTTGCCTGTCACCACAGGTCTTTGAGATAGGAATGATAAAATGGTATGGGTGATGTCTTTTGATTCATGCATGAATTGGATTTAAGATAGGAAGAATTTCAGGGTCATTGAGCTCAGTCTCTCTTTCAAAGTCATCATAGTCCAGTGGTAAGATAGAGTCAAAACAATGGGTGATTGCTTTAAATGCAGTAAATGACATTGGTGTCTTCTACATCTAACCAAATTCTAGGCTCCATAGCACCTATTTCAGCTGCCTTCATGGTCAGGAATGAATTGTTCTCATTCCACCCATTCCACCAGAGGAAGACTTCTCCTGCTTGGAGCAGACACTCCATCAATTCCCTGAAAGGTCTGAGACTCCTTGCTCTTTCTCAATCTAGTTTAACCTTTTGGCCAAAATGGATTACTGGGGTGTGGCTGCTGTACATGCTTCAACTTCTTGGAGCCACAAGCAAGAGAGTTAGGTGATTCAAGTGGACATCAAAGGTGGAAAACAGTCCCCCAAAGGGCTTGGCAGCCCTCACACCAGTGGTACTAGCCTTCTTTGAACACATCTTGCATTCCTTCAAATAAAATATGCATGATTATTTGTTATATGAACAGCTAGGTGGTTCAGTGGATAGAGTGTTGGACATGGAATCAGAAACACCTGAGAATCAGCCTGATCTAGACACATTCCATAGGCATGTCATTTAGCTCTGCTTGTCTTAGTTACCTTATCAGCAAAATGAACTGGAGAATGAAATGGGAAACCATTTCAGTATCTTGTTCAGAAAACTCCAAATTTGGTCAATAAGAGCTGAATATGACTAAAAGACTTGAACAACCATCACTTTTTTACCTTGGACAGAGAGGTAATTCTTGTTCAAGGATGGGTTGGACTAGATGGTCAGTGCAGTCCACTCCAAGTCAGAAATTTTACAATTTTGTGGTTTGATGACTGAGGCAGTATTTGTATGCCAAAGTCAGAAGATTTTGTTGAATGACTCATTTAGTTTATGAGCCTCTATTCTTTTCAAAAGCACAGATGGTCAAGAGTTGCTTATGACCATGTTTGTAGATGGAGCATGACTGAATATATGCCATACATGGCATACCAAGTAACTTTGGCTAAAAGTCTGTTCAGTAATCTCTACCCCTTGAGAAATTTACTTTCTTTCTCTGTTTCTCTGGATTTGACTTGATTATTTCTGAAAGAAAAAAAAAACTTTATATTTTCACTTTCTTATGGTTTCCCTCATTGATTGACTTTTATCTTTTTAGATCCCATAACTATGTTGGATTGTTATTGCTTTTGGGTTTCTTGGGGGGAAGAAACTCTTGTTAATGTTAATGCTGTGTTTCAGATCTTGAAGTTGCTCTGATTAACTAAGGTGTTCTGCTCTTCCTAAGAGTAAAGGAAAGGGCCTTTAGATCAGAGAGTACAAAGTTAGGTGAATGGAGATAGGGGATTGAGGTTTTTCTATCCTATGAAGCCCTTAAAAGGAGTTGAAACTATTTAGTGGATGAATAATTTTAACATGAAAGTTTTATTGCTCACAGTATTTCAAATAGAATGTGATCTTTATAATAATCATGTTATGTTGCCCAGACATCTGGACTAACATGTGGAACATGCATTTATTTGACTTTTTAAATCAGGGAGTAATGTGGATAAAAAAAATACTTGTGTTGGTAAAAATCCACTCAGAGTCACTTTGGAGAATTCATATTTTCCTTCTGGGGTTTTGAAGCTGCTTTAACTTGTTTCTCATTGACATTGCATGGTAGATGATAATTAAGATTTTACAACTGTGATAAATGTGGTATAGAGAAATCTGGCTCCATTGTGTTGATGCAAGACCTTCCTACAGGAGGTCTTTGTTGCAAAAAGAGAGAGGAGACCTTGTCATGTTGGCCTCTTTTATCTTTCTTATTTAAGTGAAAATCGCTATTTGAGGCATGTGATACAAGGATTGGTCAGTATCAGGTGGAGCAGGCAAGCCACTTTTATGGTGTGACTTCAGTGGGTACCTGAAAAACCTCTCTACCCTACTATATATCTTCTATTTTTATCTCAGTGGCTAGCATTTTTCTAATGAGGAGAGGATTGCATCTTCCATTCCACAACTAAAGTAAGACAAAATGCAGATACCCTTGGGGAAAAGTGAAGCCTGTATTTGATGGATGGTACAATGGAAAGAGCACTAAATATGTAGAACATGTAGGTTCAAATTTTGAGAATATTGGCTATTATCCATAATACACTGGGCAAATAACTTTTTGGGTCTCAGTTTCCTCATCTATAAAATAAATGTTTTGAACTAGATGGCCATTGGTATATTTTCCAGTTCCAAATTTATGATATTTTATCAGGGCTTTTTAAAAAAAAGTAAGCCAACAAGAATTTATTACTGGGCCACTTACTGTGACCCAGGCACTGTCCTTGAACTGGAGGTAAAAAGAAAGACCCTACAAACCAAAATAAAAACCTAAAACAAACAAGCCTCTGATCCTTAGCCTCCCCCTTAAAGGGAAGCAATGTTTGAACTGATCAATTGGTCTGCTTCACTGTTGAGGCCTTTTCATTATTGTTATTTTTATAAATATCTTACCTTGATTCACTGGGTTACTGTGAGGACTGAACTATAGAAATGTGAATTATTATTCTTAGTAGGAAGGAGGGAAGGGAACATGTATTTATTAAGCACCTATTATGTGTTAGGGAGAAATTATATGTGGATAAAGTACTGAATCTGAAGTCAGGAAGACTTATCTTCCTTAATTCAAATCGGACCTCACATACAAACTATGTGACCCTGGGCAAGTCATCCAACCCTTCCTGCATCAGTTTCCTCATCTTTAAAATGAACTGTAGAAGGAAATGGCAAACCAATTCAGTATCTTTGCCAAGAAAATCCCAAATGGGATCATGAAGAGTTGAACATACCAACATCATGAGCCAAGGCGCTGTCCTTGGTGCTTTATAGCTATCTTCTTTGGCATCCCAGAGAGGACAGTGCTATTATCATTTATGTTTTTCAGTTAAGGAACCTGTACAGTTAAGGCTAGATTTAAAGTAAAATGTTCCTGATTCCAGGTCCAGCCCTCCACTGACTATGCCACCTAGCTGCTTCTAGGAAGCTATTGTATTACTATTCTTAGTCAAAGATCAAATGCTTGGTTTAGGTGTCACCTCCTAAAGGAAGCCTCTTCTGTGTTTTCCCCAATGATTAACTTTCTGACTTATTGAAATCTCTTGGTACTACCCTAGCATAGGGTTTGTATTTGTTTATCTGTATTGAATTCTCTTAGTAGAATGGAAGCTCCTTTAGGACAGGGACAATTTTAATTTTGTCACTGTTTTATTCCCAGTTCCTAGAAAACTACTTTAGCATTTAATAAATGTATATAAATATTGTTTATAAGCTACTTCATGGTAGGGGTTAAGCCATCCTTTATTTATATCGCTTAACTATATCATTTCATAGTCAACTAAATAGCTTCAACTTTTAACATTTTGTTATGAACTTAGCAAACACTACATTAAAATGAACAGTTCTGGAGACAAAGTACAACAAATAATGAGGATTATACAGGGAGTTATGAATCTCTTCTATGTGTAATTTGATTCTTTTAAAGTCTATAACAGGTTCAACATGTACATTTCTTATTTTTTCCAATTACACGCAAAGGTAGTTTTCTATATTCATCCATTTGCAGATTTATGATTTTTTTCCTACCACTTTTCCTTCCCTCCCCACTCCCCACAGCAGTGAAAAATCCAGTAAAAGTTGTATATGTACAATTGGGCTTACCATATTTCCATATTAGTTATGTTGTGAAAGAGGAATTAGAACTAAAGGGGGGGGGAACCATGAAAAAGAAAGAAAAACATAGAAGAAATTTCAAAAAGTGAACATAGTATGCTTTGCTCTGCATTCAGATTCCCTATAGTTTTGGTTTTGGTTTGGTTTTCTAATGGATGTGTATGTCATTTTCCATAACAGGTTCTTCAGGGTTATCTTTGATTATTGAACTGTTGAGAGGAGTTGCTTTCATAATAGTTGTTTGTCTCACAATGTTGTTGTTAATATGTACAGTGTTCTCCCAGTTCTGCTTACTTCACTCAACATCAATTCATGCAAGTCTTTCCAGGCTTCAACATGTAATTTTCTTTCTTTTTTTTATATGCTGAATAATCTTATTTATTTAAGGCAATGGCATTAAGTGACTTGCCCAAGGTCACACAGGCAATTATTTTAACTCAGGTTCTCCTAATTCCAGGGCTGGTGCTCCATCCACTGTGCCCCCAACTGTCCCCAACATGCAATTTTCAAAGCTGACCTCATCTGTGTTCTTTTCTGGCCTTCCTTCTGATACCTTCAGTAAAAATGCTTCAGTGACTCTTCTATTTCTTTTCTTTTTCTATGTTGGTTGAATGAATTGACTAAATGGAGTTGGAGTCTGAACTCTTTGTTGAAAAATGAGGGATAACAGATGGCTAGCGCTATTTCTGTAGTAGTACCAATAGAAGGCTCAAAGACCTAGAGGAAACCTCCAGCAAATCAGGTCCATCTCCTGGGTAGATCAATGGAAGAATATGGATAAGAAATACACAGGATGAAAAGTCATAATGCTAACACTAATTCTGAAATTACTACCTTCAAGAATAATAGGAGCACCCACTTGTACGAGATCATAAATTCCTTTGAAGTATTGAGAAATGGCTTCAACTTTGGGGTGATGGCTAAATATTGGAGAATAGTGGGATAAGACTCCAATATTGGTATGTAAGTGATGAAGGGCATTGCTATTTGGTTCTTCTTCAAGAGGGAGCTGAACTTCCCTCTTACTCCCAGACAATAACAGGGATAAGGGAGTAGTATTTTCTCCCAGTGCTATCCTTGCAGGGAGACTCAGATATCTGATCAATCCTTTGCCTCTGATTTGAGAGCAAAGGTTCATTTCAGCTCCTGTGCGGTGTTCATGTTGAAATGACAATCCAACCATTTACTCCCACCCCATTAGGGCTCAGTACCCAGGCCAAAAACACAATTTTAGGACGTGTCTTCCACTCATCATTACATAAATGATAGCAGAGCTTTCTTGATGAAATAAAGAATGCCTAAGATAAACTACCTATTTCATATACCCAGGACCAAAATCAAACTCTTCCAAAGTTCATAGAGCAGGAAAAGACTATGGATATTCTTATTCTTATAGGATCATTGGATGAAACTAGAGTGAACAATTCCAATCACAAGATGATTCCTTTTCCTCTCTTCCCCATCTGTTTTTTAAAAATATATTTTATTAATGCCTTTGATGACACAATGATTTTTTTGGATAAAGTTCAATTTGAACTTTTCCTGTAACAGAGAAGAGTCACTTAGCAAAAATAGTTGATATAGTGGCATTTAAAAATTATTAACAAAATACACTTTAATACTTGATCTCAAAGTAAAGGTATGAACTAAGGAAGACAGAAAACTACATTGGAAAATATGGCTCAGGAGTAAAATAAGAAAGAAGTCAAAGATTTGTTAGCTTTGTTTCTATATATCATAATTTCCCCCACAAGAGACCCTATACTAAACTCTTAATATTATTTATTTATTTTATTTTTCTTTTGGTTTTTGCAAGGCAGTGGGGTAAAGTGACTTGCCAAGGTCAAATTACTAGGTAATTATTAAGTGTCTGAGGTCAGATTTGAACCCAGGTCCTCCTGACTCCAGGGCCAGTGCTCTATCTACTGTACCACCTAGCTGCCCCTAAATATTATATTAAAAATGACATTGATTATATCTGGCCAGAATATTGGTTATTGATGGATGATATGACCTCCCTCATTTTTTTTACTTTAAAACCTTTTATTTTTTTATTGTGAATACCAAAAAGAGAGACATTTCAGTAGAAAGGGACCAAAGGATTATGTGCAAAATTGTGTGTCTATTTTATGTATAACTTTAAAAGCATAAATAAATTCAGCACCTTAATTTCAACTCTGTTCTGAATTTCTGCATTGCATTCTTCACTTTGGTATAAGTTAGCCACTGAAACAGTTATCTTTGTGCAGTTATTAACATTGACTTTCTAAAGCAAAGATTAAGCTCCTAACTGGACTTAAAAAATTCAAATGAGAAGACAGGATATGTCATTAATACAACTCCAATGTGATGTTTTTAAATGATCAATTGTTGTTAAAAATAGGTGATGGCTAAAAAAACCCAGAAAGATATTGATGATCACTGTTTTATAAGGAAGTTTTAGACATATAAATTCATCACAGTAATAAGGAGATTAAGATCTTAGGATGGGCTTCATAGAGAAAGACTTGATCTCTTTGCTGGAAACAATCAAAGAATCAAATTTTTTTTTTAGTTGAAAGGTACCTCAGTGGTCACTTAGTTCGACTTATACCCTCAAAGGAATCTTTGATCCTTTATACTGTACACTACACTATACCCTATAACTAAAAGGTTATACATCCAGCCTTTGCTTGTACACTTCCAAGAAAAGAAAATGTAATTGAGGCAGTCTAATCCACATTTGAATATCTGAGTCAGGTAGGTAATATCTAAGTCAGTGTTGTCAAACTCAGAAGAATCCCTGAGGGTGCATGTTGACATAGAAAGCCACACAATATTATTTACTTAATTGTGTTTTATTTATTTTGTTAACTATTTCCTAATTATGTTTTAATCTGGCCTGACCCACACTCAGGAGTGTTGTAGGTCAATCTATACACGTGTGTATAGATTATTGAATTTGGAATCAGGAAAACCTGAATTTAATGTCAGTGTCAGATAATTATTTTTTTGTGTAACCTTGGGCAAGGAACTTAACATTTCAGCCTCAGTTTTCTCATCTGTAAAATGAGAATAATACCTTATCTCACAGGATTGTTATAAGGATCAAATGAAAAAAATGGTATGTAAAGTTTTTTCAAACCTTAAAGTATAATATAAATTCTGGCTAATGTTATTACATCTAATTATTTGCAGTATTTTCCTGAAATCAAGGGTATGATTTCCTCTTTGCAAATTCTTCCTGTTGTTTCTTGTTCAACCCTCTAGGGAGAACCAGAATGAGTCTTATTCCATTCTAATGAAAGCCTGTTAAATACAAGACATCTATATGATGTCTCAAATGAGTCTTCTATACAGATTAAACATTTTCAATTGAGACTTATGGAAGCAAACATCAATTTAGAAGATTCCATCAAATGTTACAGTAAAAATGTATTAAGTGCCTCCTCATTTGCTACTTCCTTCTTTGTTTCCTTCCTCAAAGAAACCTTCCCTAGTTTCTGCCATTCCAACTACCATTCTGTTTTCCCTTCTTAGTTAAATTCCAGGGGAAAAATGTATTCTTCACTTGGAAACGGTTTCCTGTCTCTCTGTTATGCAACTATAACCTGACTACTGACCTCATTATTTCACTGAAATTCTTTTCTCTAGTGATAAAAAAAAATGATATCTTAATTTGTTTAAGTTTGTATCCTAGTGCTTAGCCGAGTTTCTGGATATAAGTGTTTAATAAGAACTCATCTGTCTTTGTCTCTCCAAATTGAATAGCCATGTCTCACTCTTTATCTATCCTGACCTTCCAGCTTTTGATATAACTCATCATGTTTGCCTCGATAGCTTCTCCTCTTTGGAACTTTGTGTCTCTGTTCTTTCTTAGTCTTCTTCCATATTACCTTGCCTTTTCAGTCTTTTGCTGGCTCTTGATCCACATGTACATTTATTTTGAATCTTTTCTCAATGTACCTTCTACTCTTTTCACTCTATGCCTTCTTATTTAACCTCAACAACAACCGTGAATTCAGTGACTGAGACCTCACTACTCAGCCCTCATTTCTCTCCTGAGTTCCAATCTTACATAATAAACTTCTGATTGAATATTTCATGCTAAATATTTCATAGGCATATCAAACTGAATACGTCCAAATTGGTGCTCATCATCTCTTCATGCTCCAAATGCACCCTTCTTCTGAGCCTTCTATTATGATAAAGCATATATATCATCATCCTTAAATTACTGAAATTCATAGCCTTAGGGTAATCCCCAATCTTTTGTTTCAATTATTCTATGTAGCCAATCAGTTGCCAAATTCTGTCATTTTCTCTTCATATTATATATAAAAATTGTATATATGTTCATGTATGTGTATGTGTATCTCTCTTTCTCTCTCTCTATGTGATGAGGTAGATTTAAAACATGAAGCTCAATTAAGGAGCTATTACAACTGTCCAGGCAAGAGTGATGGAACTAAACTAGGTGGCAGCATTGAATGATAGAAAAGTAGTGTGTGTGTGTGTGTGTGTGTGTGTGTGTGTGTGTGTGTGTGTATGTGACTGTATACTAAGTATATCATTATCTATACCTATCTATACCTATCTATATCTATATCTATCTTTATCAATATATATCTATCTATCAATCTATCTATCTATCCATCTATCTATTCTCTTTTCTATCACTCATAATGCCACCATCTAGTTTAATTCCATCACTTTTGCCTGGACAGTTCTAATAGCTTCATAACTGGATTTATGTTTCAAGTCTCCCCCATCACCAATCTACCTTCTAATAATTGCCAAAATAATTATATTATGACCTTGTCACACCCCTCCTCCATAAACTCCAGAGGCTGAAAATATAAACTCCTCTGTTTGTCATAGAAAGCTTTTAACCATTTTATCTTTCCAGTTTGCTTATATATCACACTCTTCTCTATTCACTCTATAATCCAGTCACACTAGACTACTACCTCTTCCTTAACACATTTTAGTTCCAACCTCTTTGTCTTTCAGTCATGGAATGACTCATTAATATTGCATTCTAGAATCCCTTGTGTTCTTTAAGTTAATATGTCACCTTTTGTAGGAGACCTTTTCTGGTTCCACCATTCCCCACTTCCAATGATTTCCCCTCTAAAGTAGAAGGAAAAACAACTCACTAGGTTCCAGGCATTTTAACTAAGAAATTTAAACTATCTCATTTGGTCTAAAAGTTTCAAAATATCTACTTTGTCTCTGTTGTGCCGATAATATTTATAAAATACATGAAAATAAAATAGATGATATGATGAATGAATAGGGAAGTGTAAGAGACTGTTGAGGGTCACAGGAAGGCGACTGGGAATGATTTAAAGGTCCTCTTGTACACGTACACCAATGACCTACAAACCTGGGTGGCTCTCCAGATTTTCTCATCTTTTCCTTATGTTTTGGCATTTCCTGATAGCAACATTGTGTGAGAGTACTAGCCTGAGGAAGTAAACTTTTATCACCTGCTGCCCACTAGCACCAGAGCATTGTTTGACTGTTAGAGAATGCCGTATGACTGGGAGTGAACCAGGGATTAAAAAAGGTATTTAAACTCTTGCTTTGGGTTAAATAAATGGAGAACTTGCCATCTTTGTCTCCTGCCTCTCCAAAGTTTGCCTGAGAATTTGACTACAACTGGACTGAGTCAAGCAATAGGTTATGAGTAAAGATAAATTAGCCTGCCAGCACATGGGGAAGGAAATATTTTTTTTAATATTATAACTTCATAAAAACATAAAATATAAAATTTATAAAAGTAAAAATATTTATAAAATATTCAGCATATTCTAGGCATTATTCTAAGTGTTTCACAAATACTACCTTATTTGTTCCTTATGACAAACTTGAGAGTTAGGTTTTAATATTTTACAGTTGAGGAAAGTGAAGTAAACTGAAGTTGAAGTGATGTATCCAGGGTTACACAGTTAGTAAATATCTAAACTTGAATTTAAACTCAAATCTTTTTGCTTCCAGGTTCAGTATTCTGTCCAATGCTATAATAATAATAATAATAATAATAGTAATTAAAAACTTACTAATTTAGAAGACATCATACAACATGTATTTGTGTGTTGTTTTTCTGACTCTTCATAACCCCGTTTGGAGATTTTTTGGCAGAGATACTGGAATAGTTTGCCATTTACCTTTCCAGATCATTTTAAGATGAAGAAACTGAGGTAAACAGGGCTATGACTTTCCCAGGGTCTCATAGTCAGTAAGTATCTGATGTGAACTCAATCAGATTTGAATTCAGGAAAATTAGTTTTTCTGATTCTCAGTCCAGCTGCTGCCCATGTATATATAAACTTATGTATGTGATATATCTTCTTCTTCATTAGAATGTAAACTTATTATGGGAAGTGATGATTTTTATTTTATTTTTGCATCTTTAGTATTTAGTATTTAATATAAAGTCTGACAAAAAGTAACTGCTTAAAGATTGTTGATTGATCCTTAGAGCTGAACAAAGGCAAAAATGAAACATTTCCAAAGTACAAGGATTAACTGAAGTGAACAGTATTGAAATAGAAGGTACACATCAGTTAAATGGAAAATAATTTTTGATGGAGGCTTAGAACATGGTGGAAGATCATGAGAAATATCATTTCCTAAAGTAATCAAAAACAGTGACAATTGATTACAAACTGCTCAGATAGCCAAATAAGCTCAACCATTTGATGAACTAGGCTAGAGGGAAGGACCACCTTATAGAGAAAATATGGATAAGGTCATTCATGACACAATACCAAGCTCTCCTTTCCATCTACTACAGTGGATCTATCATTTATATGGATAGTTCCATTATGGTCACCACAGGAGACATGGGGAAATAGAAACAGTACTGAGGAAAATAGATAAAAGAAAAACTACTTTTATCAAGTATCCCTAGAGAAGGATTTGTAGGTTTCGAAATATCCAAGGAAGAAAAAGATACAGATTAGGTGGGACAAAACTGCTTTACAAAATATTATTGCCCCCAAAAAGCAATTCAGAAAATAATAATAACTGTCTATATTCCCCATTTTCTAATCCTGACAAACGTGAGAACATTCCACACATGTGATGAACGCATCTTAGCAGAGTGTCTGTAAAAGAACCTAGGAGGACTTTTGCAAATATAGCAGATAACACCTTTAAATGTACATAGCAGAATGAAAGTTGCAGTTAGAAATAAAGTCACTATAATAACTGAAAATCCAAGAAGGAATCAAGTCCATCATCTCATAATTTGTGGAGGAGGGGGACAAGGGTGGGATTCTAGCTCTCTTATTGGTGTAAGGCATCATGGAGTAACCTTCAGGTGTGTCTTCCACAATCTAAGTTTAATAGTCATGCATTACAGGCGAATGATCAGAAGATATGGAAACTCATTGTGGAGTTACATAAAAAAACACCTTATCAATGATGCTGTAAGCTAAAAGAGGTGTTGGCTTTAGCGTCTTCCACTTGACCTCAGAAATAAATGTTCTGATGTACAGTTTTATGATCTAGAAGCCCACTCTAATGGATTTTCAGGCTTTAAATTAAATAGGTACCAGGAACGTCAAACACACTATCAAGATCATCTAAGTAGGCTATTATTATATTGCAATGGTTTTATCAAGAGAGAATAAAAGATCACCATTCAGAATAGATAGAATCATGCATTTAATAGAGGGAAAAATCCATGACCCAACAGAAATGGCAGAAAAAGAAATGCTGAGTGCTATCTTTGGAAACAGGTTTGGTTTATTATGCCTCCACCCAAGGAAAAACATTTTGGATTTTTGAGAGAGGTTCATTTGCTGGAAAATGCCTACTCTTTTTAAGCATTACATGTGAAAACTCCTGATGAATGCTGCAGTTAGTTTGGAATAAATGGTTCATCATGCTTCAAAACACTATTATTTGGGGACCTATTTGAGTGGAGTAAAATTGGTACTATGCAGTGACTGCAATGGAAAACTGGATCTGTTTGTTGGAGAAAATCATTTGAAAAAATAGTGATAAAATCCCCAGATGACCCCAGAATTGTTACATATGTGCGTAGCTAATAGTCCTGGATTAGCTATTTCAAAACTTCATCACATCCATAATCTTTTTGTCATGTATACTAGTCTTCAATGGTGCAGATTGCAACCCATTTATAACTTATCATTCTTATCAACACTTTTCTGTCTTTCCATAAATCCTTTACAGATTTTCTACCTAACATGCTTTAAATCCTTCGTAAGTGATATAGCTATCATGGCAAAGACTGTTCTCTGTTTCATTTGATATGTCATCCATAAATAATGCAACACTTTGAGATGTCCATTTGTTATTCCTGACACCCTATGTGACTGGTTCGTCTTCTCTTATAGTTTTACATGTCCCTGATTATATCTTGTCTTTCTATTTCTTGTGTAGTTGTCATTATGAGAAAGACTATGAAGCTTGCTTATGCCCATAATCTATATTTTTCACTGCCCTTTTGGTTCCCTGAAATAATGATTCTATTGAGATCATGACATTCCATTATTAATGGCCATAGTATGGCATCTTGATAATGATTCAATTCAATTTAATTCAACAAGTATTAATGATGTGCTTAATACTTACTAGTCACTGGGGAAACCCAGACAAAATAAAAAATAATCCCTGTTCTTAAGATAACATTCTATTGTGGATAAGGCTTTGATCAATCTATTAATCCATTAATTTGGGGAAAGCATTGACTCTAGAGTTAGAGGAACTAAGTTAAAAAATCTCCTCTGATATTTCCTGTATGATCTTGGGCAAGACATTTAATCTCTTTAGTTTTCAGTTTCCTTTTCTGTATGGGATTAATATTGGATTAGATCATCATTCATTTTTCTTTTGACTCTAGATTTATGATCTATAACGGGGGTTATTCCTTTCATTGGCACAGATCGTGACCCAGTAGTACATTCTTAATTCCATATCAGCATGCATATATTAGTATATATCCATCTATGAATCTATATCTTTATATCTACATATTTTCTGCCTTTCTAAACATTGTTCCTAGGGTATCTAGTACTCATAATACTCATGTAGGATGACTTTCTCTGAAGTTCTTAATATTTTGTAGATCCTCACACAAATTATCCTCTACTATTTCATCCCCTTACTAAATGACCTATTCACTTCTTCCCCATCCTACACATTCTTTTTTTTTAAGATGTTTTCAAGGCAATGGGGTTAAGTGACTTGCCCAAGGCCACACAGCTAGGTAATTATTAGGTGTCTGAGACCAGATTTGAACTCAGGTACTCCTGACTCCAAAGCCGGTGCTCTATCCACTGTGCCACCTAGCTGCCCCCATCCTACACATTCTTAATTCCATATTTTATGTCATTTCTCATATGTAATATCTCTTGGTAATATGCTATGAATGGCATAATAGATTTTCCTTTGACTCTTTGAATCACCTGTAGTTTTCTTTTGGAGCCATATAGTATCCTTTCAAAAATATTGGTATTGAAAATATGTGATCCAGAGAAGTTTGACATCATTAAAAAAATTGCATATTTCTAAAAGCATTTCAAAATATCCTTCTCCTGGTCAATTTAAGACCTAGTTCATTATTCATGCACTAAGGGATATCATAAGTTGGTTCCTATATCCATTTTCCATCCATTTGGTTTTTCCTGTGTGGATTGTAAAGTTGCTCTTGAAGCTGATTTTATGGAAACCCATGAAATATCTTAAGCAAATTAATATTAGAAAATGGACTTTTGCAACATTGATAAGCTGGATTATGGGAAGCCCCATATAAGTAAATCAATTAAGCAATCAATAAGAATTTTGAAAACACATTATGTGCTAGGTATGCCAGAGGTGCATTATGTTAACAAAAACCATAAAAAAAGTATGTAAATTCTTTTTCTGGTGAGATATAATCTTTAACCATCATGATCCTAATGAACCTGGCAATGCTCACAGAAGACAAACTCGGTGGACTTGTTATATAAAAAACAAAATAGATCATTCCTGATGAGGGTTTTGAAGAAAACAGAGTGGTCTTTTCCAAATAGACTACAGCTTTACCATCACATAATTGACCGAAATAGAGAGGATCATTGTTGCTTGCTGACAATAAAAAGTATTTAATCCAGCAGATTAAAATGCCAATTTAATAACTTTCCTTCAACACATTGTCTTTCATGCAGATGTCAGAAACACATAAGAATCATTGAAAGATATAAAAAAGGGGGTGGCTAGGTTGCACAGTGGATAGAGCACCAGCCCTGGAGTCAGGAGTACCTGAGTTCAAATCTGGCCTCAGACACTTAATAATTACCTAGCTGTGTGGCCTTGGGCAAGCCACTTAAACCCATTGCCTTGCAAAAAAAAGAAAAAAGAAAAAAGAAAGATAAAACAGAGATAACCTTGTTCAACAACCTTTTCATCATTGATATAAAATGAAGCATAAATCAAGAAGACATGGATCCCCAAGCCATTTACTACTGTTGTAGAGGAGATCCAGAATAGAGGGATTTTTGATAGATAATAAAGTTCTCCAGATGCTTTTATTTGCGTATCAACATTATGTTAACTGCATCAAGTCCCAGATATTACAGAGTCTCCTAGAGGACATCCATGATCACTGAAGAAGAAATAAATTCCTTCTGAAATTTATGTTTGACTTGTAACCAAATATATGAAACTATTTGATGCCAATATTAATTTCAACTCTTCAAGAAGTCATGACATCAATTTTATGGATACACCTTAAAGCTAGGCAGATTGCAATGCCTTTGTATTTGAGTGGTTGAGCTTCATGCTTAGTTTTGGCAAAACATTTATTACTCTAAAACTCACTTGGTGATGGACTTTTCAATACTTAACTAAGGTGATTCTTACACAATGGGCATATTTCATTATTGGGTTCAAATTTGAAATCTTTTCAGCTTTTTAAAATAGAGGCAATGTTGTGTAGTAGATATGGAGACATATTTCTGATAATACTGAATGTGTGATCCTGGATAAGTCATGTAACCTCTTAATGTCTCAGATAATTCTCTAAAATGATAAGATCTTGAATTTCAAGGCATGTTTTGGAGTCCTAGCTCTAATATATTTTCTTAATTTAATCTTCATTTTGAAAAATAAATCCAGGATTCAAAAATAGACTTTCATACACTCCTGGGGCCCAATCCAGAATCAACAGTTAATGGAATTTAATTTCTTCCTAACCTTTTGCTAATATATTTTGAGACTCCCCTGCTGTCTTTTTGCTCCTCTAGGGTTGAGCTGACACAGGGACAATAATATTTCTGAAAGTCATTTTAGCTGTCCAAGGAGAAATGTCATTGTCCTGGCACTCAAGGACTCTCAATTTTGAAAGCTTGGATATGGCAAAGGTCAGAGAAACAAGCAGCTTGGTAAATGTGGAGGAAGAATGCCCAGAATTGAAATGCTGACCTTGCTACTCAAAGTATATTACTTAGTGCTTATGAAGCTGGTTTGGATGGCTTGTTGTGAGTGCTTGTTAATGGTTCATAGACTCATAAATGTGGTTGATTTCTTCTGAAAAAGAAGCAATAAATGGTTGGACTGATCATCAGGAGAAATTTCATATAATCTACAAGTGCAGCCCTAGCTAATTGACAGGAAATGAGACAAATGAATCCACTTATGATACCCATAGTTTGACCCTGTTTCCATAGTTTTAAATGTTTTAAAGTCCTTCACCTACATTTGCTCATTTGAAGGGAGGGTGGACACTGTGGGAAGATTGCCTTTTTTTTTTTTTTTTGAATTACAAACCCTGCCTCTGATACATTCTAGCTGTGTAACCTTACAAAAGCCATCGAACTTTTCTGAGCCTGAAGTTTCTCATCTGTAAAATGAGTGGCCTGGAGTAAATGGTTTTTGAAGTCCCTTCTTTATCTAGCTCTAAGATCCTCTTCTTTTTTGGAGGCAATTATGGTTAAGTGACATTCTCAGGGTCACACAACTAGTAAATGTTAGAGGCTGGATTTGAACTGAGATTTTTCCTGACTTCAGGTTCAGTGGTCTATCCACTGAGCCACCTAGCTGGTCCAAGCTCCTATTACTTCTGATGCTATTATCCTAGGATTTACATGATAATAATCCTTAGATTTAGGAATTAGTCCTGTTTTAAGGATGGGGAGTGGAGGAAGTTTCACACACTTTCCTAGGGTTTCAGAAATAATTAGTGGCAGAAATGGAATTCAAGTTCAGGTCCTTTGACTCCAAACCTCTCTCTCTCTCTCTCTCTCTCTCTCTCTCTCTCTCTCTCTCTCTCTCTCTGTGTGTGTGTGTGTGTGTGTGTGTGTGTGTGTGTGTTTGTGTTCCTGGAATTAAGAAAACCTGAATACCTGTCCCCATCTGACACATACCAACTGTGTGGTAATGGGCAAATTTCTAAGATGATAAGTTTCAGAAAAGGGGCTGACCAACTTTGGTAGAGGGAATTTCCCAAACCCAGAGTTCTCTATACTAGTGAAGTCACAGGACCAGCTCTATCCCTTATTCACTGTGTTCAATCAGAGAAAGGAAGAAGAGAATTAAAAATGATTGCCACTCTGGGCCATGAGCTACTTCAGGGGTAAAAGTTCTCTCCCCTTATGGAGATTCTTTAGGAATGATGAAATTTGTAGCAATGCTTAACAGGCATTTAATGGAGACAAATACTTGACTTTAATAAGCTATAACATTACATTGGTAACAACAGGGTGACGGGAGCTTTCTGTAGTTCTACCACAAACAGTCTGCCTCCCAATTACTTCATTTGGCTGGAGGCTTGGAGAGGATGTCTGGGAAAAGCTTCTCCTTGATTCCAGGTGAAGGATGATAATCAACCTTTGTAGACAGTTCAAGGTAAAACAAAGCAGAGGTAGGTTTTTTCAAACAGGTTCTTCTGGAAAGCAGGGAGACGATTTGGAATGCTAAGTAGAGCTGACTAGTGAAAGGGAGCATTTCAGATAAAATCTCCATGCTAATAATGAGCCCTGACCTTGACTGTTCAATCCCTTCATAATTGACAGGTGGGAGATTTACTTAAAGCACATGGTCATATCTCTACTCATGTTAAATTAGTTTAAGATAAGTTCTAATAAAGTGATAAACCTGTTATAAAAACAGTGAAATTGACTCCCAGTCTTTTTTATGTTTCCTTGGTTCTTGTTCTTTATCAAAGAAGACCCAAATCACATCACTATGTTGAGTGATGTCTTTTGTTGGTGTGTAAATCTGATTTAAGTGAGGCAGAGCTGCACACAATCAACCGCCTCAATCTCTCTTCCAAAGTCATCATGATCCAGCATAGCAAGACAAAGTCAAGATAACTGGTGATGGATGCAGTGGATGACCTTAGTGTCTTCAATATCTAAGCTCTAAGTGCTCCGAAACACCAGCTTCAACTGGGTTCATGGCCATTGGACTGAAGTATTCTTAACCACCCATTTCACCAGTGAAAGACTTCACATTCTTGGGGAAGACACCCCCCCATGACTCACCGATGAGTTTTCGACTCCCTTGGTTACCCTCAACCTGGCCTAATCAGCCTGCTGAAAGTTTGCCAGGGTGTGATTGTTGTGCATGCTGCACTTCTTGGAGCTACAGGTGAGAGTTAGGTGGCTCAAGTGGATACCACAGGAGGAAAGCAACCCTGAAGACACCCTACACGCCTTGTGTTTCCAGAAGTTCTCTGGCACATCCACCAGATGTCTAGGCTCTTCTTTGTCTTAGTAGAAGTAGTAGGGCAAAGGACTCTGGATTTGGAATCGGGTGACTGTTTGGAATCACAACTCTATCACTTATATGCTGCATGAACAAATTATTTGTTGTCTCTAGACCAAGGTTCCTCCTCTACAAAATAAGGGGATTGGATTAAATAGCCATTAAGATGCTTTTCTTTTTTTGCCCTTTTTTAAAAATTTAAGGCAATGGGGTTAAAGTGACTTGCCCAAGGTCACACAGCTAGGCAATTATTAAGTTTCTGTGTTTGGATTTGAACTCAGGTCCTCCTGACTCCAGGACCAGTGGTCTATCCACTGCTCCATTTAGCTTCCCCAAGATACTTTTCTCAATATAAATTTTGAGATGAGACAAGGAAAGAAGGAACAAGATGAGTATTTGTTAAGCCCCTATAATTTTTATTTTCATTTTAAGGAAATCAAGGCAAGCAGAAGTTAAAGGACTTGTCCAGGGTCAAAGAGCTTTACATTTCTGACACCAGATTTGCGTTCCAGCCTTCCTAACTCAGGATCATTGCTAAAATAAGTAGGCGACAAACATACTGCCTTGTTTCCTATATCCTTCCAAGTGACTCATGGATGTCCATCCCCCTCTTGCTGCTGCCATTAACATTTCACTTAAATAGTTGAGTTGACAATGAAGGATTACTCAAAGGGTAACAGAGAGGGGAATTGGAACAAGACAAGAATAAATGGCCACATTTACAAATGAGGAATTATAGAGAAGCTGTGGATAGAGTTTCATCAAAGAAGATGGGCTGGTCATGTGGTAAGAGATGACTAACTGAGAACACTAGGCACTGCTCTGGAAGTCTTAAGATGATGCAGATAGTGGGGTGAATTCCCAGGAGAGAACTTAGATTAGGACATGGATAAGAATCACATATGGGACCTAAATTGTCCAAGGGAATGTGATCTCTATGGGTATATTGGAATATTGGACTTCAGTCACAGTGGATTGGCCCAGGAATCCAGAGACCTTGATTTTAGGGTGAGTCTGTCATTCACTAGCTGTATGACTTTGAATTTCCCTCTCTTTACTTGAGTTTGTTCATCTTTAAGGTGAATTAATTGAATTTGTGGTCCCTAAGATGTCTCTCAGTTTTTACATTATAGGATCAGATTAGGGCACTAAATGTAATGAGTTTGAAATTGTCACTCATTTCGATTATTTTTTTCTCCTTACCTTCACAGCATCTTTAACAAATCCTTTTTTTTTTTTAGATTTTTGCAAGGCAAATGGGGTTAAGTGGCTTGCCCAAGGTCACACAGCTAGGTAATTATTAAGTGTCTGAGGCCAGATTTGAACTCCGGTCCTCCTGACTCCAGGGCTCTATCCACTGCGCCACCTAGCCACCCCATACACTGTACCACCTAGCTGCCCCAATCTTTATCAAATCTTAAAAGTTTAAGCACCAAAGGACTTTATATGATTTAGTCAATTTAATCTTTTATTGTCCAGGTTAATGCTTAAATAAAATAAGTTTGATTACAGTCATTAGTAAGGGAAATCAATTATATTTCATATATCTTGCATTTTGCATCAAAGAACAAGACCTATTCATAAGCTCACAGTTTCAATCCAGGGAGAATCAATCAAGAGTATTTATGATCCCTACTTTGACTCAGGCACTTTGCTAGGCACTGGGAATATGAGTACAAATATCGAGACAATTATCTACTTGCAAGAAGCTTACTAATAATTAACTTCTCTCTGATATGGGAAACAACAAAAGCAAATACAAATATTTGCAACATAAATACAAAATTAGCAAATACAAATATATTCAAAGCCATTAAATATACAGTAGTTTGTATGGATAGGCACTAGCAATCAGAGAGATCAAGGAAAGATTTCACATAGGAGGTGATATTTGAACTCAGATCCAAGGATGGGGTTGGCAGGGCCTTTGCTTCAGAGTATTGAATTTAAAGGATGCAGGAGAAAGAGCAGTGGGTGGAAGTCAGAACTTGAGATAAAACCCCAGCTCTATCACTTTCTTTGCTTACCTCTGTCATTTCAATGAACTAATCACTGACACTCTCCCAATCTCAGCTACTTCATCTGTAAAACGAGGCACAAGGGGGTGGACTAATTGGTCTCTATGCTCTCCTCCAGGTCTGAATCTATGATCCTATGATCTTTCAGGAGAGTAGCAAACATTGCTTAGCAACTAGTTAGCAAAAGAATGAGTTAAAATAGAAAACTGCCAGTTGGTATGTTTCCTGTCTTTCTGCCCCAGACTGGCCCTGGGTGTGTAGTGTGGAATGTTTGTTCTAGGTACACAAATAGTTGCTTGTTTTAACATTTATCAGACATTGGAATCCAAAAACTATTCATGGAGCTTACTCACTGCCCCCTTCCCTTTGTATGAATATTGGTTGTAATTGTTTTTTCCACATATCTGATAAAAATGATTTTTCAGGATTATAGGGCTGACCGTGTCACTCAGGACAGCCAGGTTGCTTAGTGGATAAAATTTTTCATTTGAAGCCAGGAAGACCTGAATTCAAATCTAGCCTCAGACACTTAACTGTATGACTCTGGGTACCCTTCTCTTCTTTTAGGCTCAGTTTTTCTTAAATGTAAAATGGGGATTGATAGGAAGTACCTTTCTTCCAGGACTGATTTTTTTTTTTTAGGTTTTTGTAAGGCAAATGGGGTTAAGTGGCTTGCCCAAGGCCACACAGCTAGGTAATTATCAAGTGTCTGAGGCCGGATTTGAACCCAGGTACTCCTGACTCCAGGGCGGGTACTCTATCCATTAAGCCACCTAGCTGCCCCCCAGGATTGATTTGATGTTAAAATGAGATGATCTTTGTCATAAGCCTTATAAACCTCAAAGAAATATATAATAACTATTATAATTTATCTAATCTGCCTGAGCAAGTCACTTCCTCTCTGTCTGTCTCAGTTTCTTTATCTATAATGTGGGTAATAATAGCATCTACTTAATATTTTTGTGAGCGTCAACTGAGATAATATTTGTAAAATTTTTCCATCCTCAAAATTCTCTATAATTGTAATTGCTAAGATTACTACTACTATTGAGTAAGTCATTTAAAACTCTGTCTGCCTCAGTCTCCTCAGCTGTAATATGGAGATAATAATATTCTCTCCCAGGAGTGTTTTGAGAATCAAATGAGATAATATTTGTAAAGGATTATTTATATGCTAGTTATGATTATTATTGCTCTTTTCCATAAACTCTACTGACTCCCAATCGACCCAAGAATAAACTATTCCTTCATCTTATTCTTTACATATTTTTATGTTTTGCAAGTTTCCTGACATATCACATTATCATTATGGTTGTTTGCATATCTAATTTATAAATAAATATACATATTTTTGAGGCAATGCTAAAGTTTTTTTTGTTTTTTGTTTTACTTCTAAGGGGGCATCATCAAAGAAGTTCGGAGACCATGTCCCCATGCCATACTTACTTTGCCAATGCCATTTTGTAGCTTATATTTTATTTTTTATCATTTTGATTTCTCTTCATGATCCAACATGTTGAGATATGGCCTTGGAGAGCTGCACAAAATTCATCATCATGGAATCAGCTGTCCATGAGTCTTTTCATATGTCTCAAGGCTGGTTCTTGGGCAAGATAACTCAGTCCCTTGCAAGCCCTGTACTTGAAACATCTCTAGCTTTCTAGGATCTGCTGGAACTTGCACATTTGCTGGCATAGTCTTCAAGGGCTTGACACTGCTCCCTTGCTACAATGATCGAAGTAAGAAAATGCACTAAAAAGTGACTATATAAAAACCATTTACAATAAATTCACAGCAGGTAAAGAGATAAATGTGTTAAAACAGAAAGACCCAAGTCTGGATTCAGAAGATCTGAACTTAAGTTCTGCTTCTCTGGAGTCTTTAGGAGAGATGTAAGGAAGCTCAAAATAAAATTACTTGAAAAACTAGTTGGGTATGGTGACGAGAGGGAGAGAGTCTGGGTAACTATCAGGTGATGATGCCTTCAACAGTAAAAGGGAAAGTAATAAGAAGGGAAGATTTTAAACAAAAGAAGATGAAGGAGCAGCTAGGTGGAGCAGTGGATAAAGCATTGGCCCTGGAGTCAGGAGTACCTGGGTTCAAATCTGGTCTCAGACACTTGATAATTACCTAGCTGTATGGCCTTGGACAAGCCACTTGACCCCATTTTCCTTGAAAAAACCTAAAAGAAAAGGAAAGATGATGAGATTGGTTTTAAAAATGTCAATGGGATCTTCGTTTTAAGAGGTAATTGACTGTGAGACTGGAATTCTGTATAGAGGAGGAATGGGGAACATTTCTTTCTGCCAAGCTTCATTGGCATATTTATAGCACCATTCACGGCCCATACAAAGCTATCAACCTAAAAATCCTAATTCTAAAAAATTCCTAGATTTATTGAATTTTGAGTCCTGCCTATGGTTGCCTTGGCAGCACCAGTCCAAATGAGTTTCCCTGATTCTGGCATAGAGGCTAGGTTAAAAGCTTTTGAGAGTAATCTGAATAGGTAATTTCTGAATTCATGGCAGCTGGGATAATAGAGACATAAAATAAGGTAGAAGGATATGAGAAAGTGGCTTAGTGTAGCAGGGTCTGGAGGTAGGCTGAAGGTTGGGGCTAGCTAGGGTTCTTTATGGTTGAAGAAATCTTGAAGGCTTTCCTACTCAAAGAGGGTAAGAAAAGGCCTAAATTGTAATTCACAGGTTATTGCAAAAATTCATAGGATACTGCAACAAGTAGACAGATTACTTTCTTCAAGGAAGTAACAAGAAAAAAGAGAGTGAGTTTCAGTAAAAGTAGTAAAATTAAGCAAAGAAGAAGCAATTACAAGCTGGGTTTGTGAGAACAAGGACAGATAAGGAAAGAGAAACCATTACAAGATCAACGTGGATCCAACATGGAGAAGAAGATGGGCAGAACCTTTATAGGGAGCCTAACCCACCTCTTGTCAGGGACAAGTTGGGGGAGGGGTGGTCAAGGAGTGATGCCCCTGGACATGACTGGAGTCAGGCATATGTTTGTCCTTCATTTTCGAAGAAGACCATGACATCAGGGAGGTCAATGATCTTGGCACAATGGAGCTGAAGACCTCTAACTGTGAATAGCAGAGTTTATTTTTGGCATAAAATCAATGAATGGAATAAATCATCACACCACAAAACAAACTTGACTTTATGCTAGTGACTTTTTTTAAACCTAGGAAAGCCCAAAATTGGACATAAGATTCTTCAAATCCAGAAATTTTAGGTTAAGGCAGGCTTTGCTTTATGTATCCCCAATGATCCCTCATCTTGGGGCGGGGGGGGGGGGGAGGGAAGAATAGACACTGCAACACAATTCACAACTGATGGTCAGCTCACAAATCCAGGGCAGGGTCAGTCAGTAAATAGAGTCTTCAGGACTTTGGCTGTGAGGCCAAAGTCATGGACTTGAAATCTTGGATACCAGGGAAAATGTAGATGGCTAAAGTTTGGGGAGAACATGAAAGAATTCATGTAAAAGATAATTCTGACCCAAATGAAATTTTAGGGACAAAAAAAGGTTAATTTAAATATTGCAGTGATTAGCATGAACTAAAGTAAAGGGAAGGAGAGACTGAAATGTAGGAAAGTACTGATTGCTAAATAACCTAAAAACCTAAGCAACCTAGGAGATCACATAGGGATTCGCACTTTCGCAAGAGTGGGCTGTTCTCCAAAGAAAGATGAATGATCAGAGTATAAGCAATAAGGAAGGGTAACAGGGGTTTGAGAGGTTATTTAGGGTTCACACCTCCCCAAAGTGGACTAACCTTCCCAAAGAAAGATAACTCAACTGAGGGGTGAATGAACTTTTAAAAGGAGCAGGAAGATGAGGTAATTTAGGTATATATTGAAGGGAGCTATAGCTCTGAGAGTAGAAGAGATAATTAGGGATATGTAGCTAAGGGATTGTGGGTCAAACACTTAATCCTTTCAGGCTAAGGCAGGGATCCCTTGTTTTATTGATAGTGGCTCCCTTGATGCCTGGGGCTGGGGTTTTGAGTCCTTATCTGGGTCCTTATCAGGGAGGGACAAAGTTAAAGCTTTTTGATCTCATCTCAAAACTTGGACAATTGTATGGGGGGGGTAGAGCGACAGTGTTAGTATAAAGTACATGGTCAATGAAGATTATAAGACATATTTCCACTATTTTTTTTTGCAAGGCAAACAGGGTTAAGTGACTTGCCCAAAGTCACACAACCAGGTAATTATTAAGTGTCTGAGGCTGGATTTGAACTCAGGTATGTGAGGGGCAAAAGTGCTGACTTTTCAGAAACATAGTGCTAAATTAGTCTAAGCCATAGGCCTCTGTTTCTATTTCTCAAGAATCAGGTCAGCATGAGAACCCCGATTGATCTCTGGCTAGAAAAATTATGTCACCCTAACCATCTAAGATGTAAACAGACAGGCCCTCCTGGGAAAGCTTAGGTACACTCCCCTTCTCTTTGGACCTTCAAGTTTGACCAATTGTTGTAAGGGTCGGCAGAAAAGAGGAGAGGAAGGGGGTTGTGGTTTTTGTGTTTTTTTTTTTTAAACTCTGCTTCAGCTTCTGTAATTTGATTTTTCCTGCTCTCTCTCTCTCTCTCTCTCTCTCTCTCTCTCTCTCTCTCTCTCTCTCTCATAGAGAGTTAGGAACTACTCCGCTTCTTGCAAAAACCAAATTAAATTTTAATTCTTTGCTCCCACTTTGAGAGGACTCCAAATAGTCATTTTGGCTTAGGGTTTCAATACCCCATACAGTTTTGGGGGGCTCCCGGGATAATGGCCTTAGGGAGAGATGACCCGTGACTCAGCTCAAGGGCAGGAGCCTGTTGAGAGTTTTACTCCAATAGTCCTTGATGATGGTGGTGAAGTCTCCCTCTCCCTGAGACAAATGACCCGAAGCGGAGTAACTCAGTGGAAGCAAAGACCAGGAACAGATCTGGGAAATTTCCCCGAAGGAAACCCAGCTGGGTGAAGTTGCAGTAAGGCAACTTATACATGTATCCCAGAGGTAAGCAACCTGATGAGCCAAAGGGGAAGCTGGCTCATCAGAACGCCGAATACTCTAGGGTGACAGCTGGTGGGTGGGCGACCCCCGCTGCGAGCCTAGTAGAGAGACTAGGATAATTTGTTGAGTCACAGACTTGGAGGTGGCCAGTGATGGACTTCAAACTAAATTATGGGGAAGGAACAATCTAAAGGAAAAATTGCAACAAAAGATCAGGAAATACCCAAAGACAGCTGCAAGATTGGGATCAATTACCAAAATATTGAGGCAAGGATAAGCAAAAGATGATTAAGTATTGTTGTTTTATATGGGGGGATAAAGATTTGGGTGGTGGAGTCATTTGGCCCAAATATGGATCCTCTGAGGATTGGGTATGTCAGAGGTTGAATACCTGGGGAGAGTTCATGCATATTATGAATATGTTATTCTAGAATGGGACCCTCATCACCCCCAAGGGTTAGGAGTGGGGGGGTGCTCCCTGGGAAAGACAAGTTTCCTAACCGGGATCCCCACTGGGACAACAAGAACCCAGTGCATCAAGCCCATATGCAGGATTTAAGGGAATTAATAATAATTGGAATTAAGAATGCAGTCCCAAAGACCCCACATTTCAAGAAAGCCTTTGAGATTAAGCAAACTAAGGATGAATCCCCATCAGCATTTTTAGAGAGACTAAAGGCAGGGATCCAGAAATATTCAGAGATAGATCCCTATAGTCCAGAAGAGGAAAATTCATTTCGCAACCAATGCCTGGCAGGTCATAGCTAGGAAGTTACAGAAGACAGACTTATGGAATGAAGAGCCCCTTGGAACCCTCTTGAAGGAAGCTACTAAAGTTTTTATTAGAAGGGATGATGAACAACAGAAACGGACTCTCGCATATTAAAATATGACATAATTCTCTTAGAAAGGGATGATTTGATACTCAGGTTCATAACCAGAGTCCAGCCGAGTTTCTGTCTGCTTCCCCAGAGGATTCTGAGCAATTAGAACACAGTTGTTTGGAAGTTGTGAATTTTCAGACTCAAGTGAGAAAGGATTTACAGGAATCACCCATTCCAGGTGGGGAAGATTGGTTTGTAGATGGATCCTTGAGGGTGGTGGAAGGAAAAAGGATGAATGGATATTTGATAATAGATGGGAACAAAAATACGGTTGTTCAAGTGGAGACCTTCCAAAAGGATGGTCTGCTCAGACTTGTGAACTGTATGCACTGAACTAGGCATTAAAAGGATTGGAAAACAAAGGGGGGGACTATCCATACTGATTCCAAATATGCTTGGGGAGTGGTACACATATTTGGGAAAATATGGGAGGAGAGAGGAGTGATAAATAGTAAAGGGAAAGATTTGGCCCATGATGCACTAATAAGAGAAGTTTTAAATAATTTGCTTAAACCCCCTGTTACTGAAGTAGTACATGTCAAAGGACATCTATCTATCAGGGAACTCATTTGAAGCTAGGGGTAACCACCTTGCTGATGAGATGGCTCAGAGACCTGGGGAAGGAAAGCTTGAAGGACTGAAAGGTATGTTATTACTAATGTCAAAGATCCCTTCATACATCTCTCCACCATCCTTCACTGATAAGGAAAAGCAGAAAATGTTGAACTTGGGGGCTAAGGAGTCCAAAGAGGGACCCGGAAGTACTCAACAAAGCAAGTATGAGGCAAGCCTTGCAGACTTTGCATCAAGGCAGTCATTAAGGAGTCCAGATTGAAGGACAAATAGGGCTGCCCGGCGCTGAATGCCGGCAGGGGGAACGGCCTCCAGGAATTCCAACCTTTCAAAGCATACAGATGGACTTTACTGAGCTGCCTCCTGTTGGTCACCTCAAATACTTGTTGGTCATAGTAGACCATTTGACCTCCTGGGTAGAGGCCTTCCTTCTTTCAAGGGCCACTGCCCCCATGGTCAGCAAAATTCTGCTAGAACAAGTAATTCCAGACACAATGACCTTGGACCAAATGCCTGCCCCTTGCATTGTTAAGGATCAGGACAAAGCCTCGATGGGACGTTGGGTTATCTCCTTATGAGATGTGGTATGGCCATCCATTTCTTGGCCCAATTGAACAATGGGATCCTAGTTTAGATAATAAGGATACGTTTGTCAGGGAGTACATATATATATATATATAAAGATACTGGCCCAACATTTGAAAGACATTCAACTAAAAGGATTTATTGCACAGACTCCTCCTTTAGGGTTTGCAGTTCACAAATTTGAACCAGATGATTGGGTGTTTATCTGGATGGGGAAGGAGGAAAAGTTGACTCCAAATTGGGAAGGACTGTTTCAGGTTCTCCTGACCTCAGACACTGCTGTGTGGACCCAGGATTGAGGTTGGACCCACCATACCAGAGTAAAAAGATTTGTGAATCCACCAAAAGAATGGACTGTGGACTCTGAACCCATGAATGAGTTGAAACTGTATTTTAAGGGAGTATAGGACTAATGGACTCTCCAACATCTCGCCTAGGAGGTGGAGGATTCTTGGTATTCTCCCCTTTGTTATAATTTTGTTATCACTCCTTTGCTTCCTAACTGGTATAGTTGTATTTAACATAAGGGATTTCCACGTGGGATCCATTCCTGGATGCAATTACAGTGTCACTCCCTGGGGTTGGCCCCCTTTGCTTTCTAGGCTCTGATTAAGACTACAATCCTGCAGAAATATGCCTTAGATATCATGTTCTGAGAGTGACCCTCTTAAATTTGAGTCTATTGTTATATCAGGCCTCAGTTTTAGACACCTTCCTTGAAGAGGAAAACACTTTTCAGAACTTTAATTCAAACCATTGCTAATTCCTTTAGTGTAACTAACTGATGGATTTGTGGGGGGGCCTCTAGGATTGAGCATATGGTCATGGGTGCTGGTTTCACTTGAATTTGTTTGGTTATTAAGAAATCCTTAGTACATAGTGGAACTGGATTTTGGAATGAGAAGGAAGAACATCACTGGCCACTGGCAGAATCCGTGACAGGGAGATATTGCCTTAACCAAACTGGGAAGGGACTTAGGACAAAGTAGTTAGCTGCAGTTGGACTTTCTCTGCTAAGGTTGACAATATACAATTAGTGCCAAATTGTGGGAAGTATCAGGGCCATTGGGATAAGACCCATGTACAGTATAATGATGGTACCTGGGTTAGATGTCATACTGGCAAAATGGATGAGGAGTGGGAAGATATAAAGGTGACCTATCCATAGCAGAATGTAAAATGTATAATCAGAACAACGGTCCCCTGATTACTGCTCCAAAGTTGGAGAACCTTGCATTGAGAGATGTCACTGGGAGGAAGGGCCACAATTGTGGAAATGCCAGTACAAAAATGACAGGCAGATGAGGTGTGACAGAGGCCCTCTAGGGGATCAGGATATGCAGTATTAACCTGTAACAGAATGTAATCAGACCAGAATTTTCCAGAAAAAAATCCAGCTCTAAAAGGGCATTATTGGGTATATGGGCAAACAACCTATATACACCTCCCACTAAATTGGATAGGGATCTGCTATATAGGATTAATTAGACCTAAGTTCTTTTTCCTCCCAGATCATATAAGAAGTTCTTTAGGTGTTCAATTATATGATGATATAGGAAACCAGAAACAGAGTATAGATACTTCTCTAATGATAACTGGAGATGCTAATGGTTGGGGGAAATGCCTGGCTCCCACAAAGGATAATTAAGGAGTGTGGCCCTGCTACATGGGCACAAGATGGGAGTTGGGGATACAGGACACCAATCTATATGTTAAATAGAATCATTAGACTTCAGGCTGTAGTGGAAATTATAAATAATCAAACAGCAAAGGCACTGGACTTACTGGCGGATAAGATCACCCAAACTAGGGAAGCTCTACTGCAACACAGATTAGTGTTAGATTATCTGTTGCCCGAGGAAGGGGGTGTTTGTGAAAAATGGAATTTGTCTACTTGTTGTATGAAAATTGATGACAATGGAAAATTGGTGAAGGAGATCGCCACAGAAATTAGAAAACTAGCCCATGTCCCTGTCCAGACTTGAAACTCTTCCATTAATACTTCATGGTGGGCTTGGTTCGGAGGGAGCTGGTGGCATCAATTAATGTGGTACGGACTTCTAGTCTTGGGAGTCTTGATAATCCTCCCTGCCTGTATACCATGCATGATGCAGTTGGGTACTAGTACAGTTCATAAAATCCTCCCTCAAATACTTTTGGCTGAAGACCAAGCCCGAATGCTGATGTTAAGGAGAGAAGGTTGGACTCCTGTGAGCCGAGATAGTGGAGATGAAGAAATTGAACAGCACTGTGAGGAGTTATTACAAAAATTCAAGCAGAACAGGGGATAGAATGGGTGAAAAGTCAGCTGAGAATATAATAAATTAGAGGAGGGATTGTGAGGGGCAAAAGTGCTGACTTTTCAGAAACATAGTCTAAGCCATAGGCCTCAGTTTCTATTTCTCAAGAATCAGGTGAGCATGAGAACCCGGATCTACGGCTAGAAAAATTATGTCACCCTAACCATATAAGATGTAAACAAAGACAGACCCTCCTGGGAAAGCTTAGGTATACTCCCCTTCTCTTTGGACCATCAAGTTTGACCAATTGTTGTAAGGGTCAGCAGAAAAGAGGAGGGGGAATGGGTTGTAGTTTTTTGTGTTTTTTTTAACCCTCCTTCAACTTCTGTAATTCCTGCTCTCTCTTTCATAGAGAGTTAAGAACTGCCCTGCTTCTTGCAAGAACTGAATTAAATTTTAACTCTTTGCTGCCACTTTGAGAGGACTCCGAGTAGTCATCTTGGGTTAGGGTTTCAATACCCCGTACAGGTACTCCTGACTCCAGTGCTGGTGCTCTGTCCACTGTGCCACCTATCACCCCTATTTCCACTACATTCTGACTGATTCTGGAAGTGTTTAGTTCATCATTTGTAGAGTGAGAAGAGTGTATTCATCTACCCAAGAAGGAGAAACTGACAATCTTATCATCCTCTAAATTTAGAGGATCTTAGATTTTTCAAGCTGGAAGGGATCGAAGGATGTAGTGCAAACATACACAAACACATTTGTAAGGAATTGTTTCATCTTCCAATTTCTTATGGTAGAAACCAGAATGGAAATTTTCTTCAGTTGATACAGAAATTTTCTGTAATGTATAGTCTTAGAAAATTGCCTTGAGTATCTTATTTAGTAAATAACATCCCTATGGTCACTGTTAATACAAAACTTTCTCCTAACAACCTGGTTCACACCTTTCCACAAATACATACAACATCCATGGGAGGAATAAGCTTAAACTTAGATCATAATAGTAGTGAGGTACCTGTGTAAGAAATATATATGACTATGGTTTAATTCAAAACATCTGGAAGTCCTTTTCTCTTTACAGAAACCCCATGCAGTACCCTTTGTTGTTTTCATTGTTCCTCTTTCTATGGAAAATATTCTCTGCATACCTAGAAGAAGCCTTTGGGGGAAGAGGAGTAAGTCAGACATGAGGAATATTGTTGTTCTTTGCAATTTTTTGTCTTTAGGTGGGTCTCCTGGGTCTGTAGGCAAGTAATGGAATTTTTAGTTCACCTCATGGGGTGAGCAACACCAATGATGGTTCTTTCTCTGTTTTTTATGTGACAGTGATGTTTTGCTACTTTTCCTGGGTGTGTTCTAATAGACTGATTAGTAGGAGAAACAAGATGCTATATTACCTCTCCCACACACACATTTGGAATGGATAATTGGCGGAAGGAGGTGGGATTGAAGGAGAGAAAAAGATGAAAGGAACATGGTATGAGAAGAATCTGACTAGATCCATGACTAATGTTGAAATCTTTGTGGAATTTGAGAAATTTGAAGATCTTACCTCTTCCTACAGTTGGCCACCAATTCATTGACTATTTGAATAAGAGAAAGGTGGAAAAAGGACAAAGGTATTATTGATTAATTATGACCAGAATTTCTGACTTCATTTCAAGCTGCCAAAATCTTCAGATTCAAATCCATGCTAGTTATATAGATTCTATAAACAGTTTATCATATTTACAATTTTATATACTGAAATGTCTTGGTAACTTTGAGGATCAGCACCAAGAATTAGGAACTAGAATTGTCTACTGAAAGTTAATGTAAATTACCCAGGTGCTCTTAGATCCTGGTCTGGGACCATGGTCCTATGAATGAGTGTTGAAGACACAGTACATACCCTTTTCTCCTGTGGAGGTCTCCCTCTTTGGTTCTCTCAGACAATTGCTTCTTGCAGAGGAGCTCCAAGAACACCAGGTGCTTTTAAAACATCAAAACAATAACACGAACAATAACACAAACTTCTGATGACCTCAGATCAAATGTGTAGGGGAAGAAGTTGATGTGAATTCTCTGTTTGGAAGAGCTCACCAACAGCACGCTATGTGCAAAATGGGCTTTCCAAAAGCCAACTTAGCAAAATTAATCATTTATAGTTGAATACAATCTATTCTCCACCCTGCTGATTTTCTATTGAAAGTTGAGGATTCTGGATTTGTTGTTTCAACCAACAGGTGTTGGCAATGAAATAGAATTTCTCAGTCTGTGATATTTGCTCTTTTACCTTTTCTTCTTAGTTCATTGCCTTGTTCCCCCCCACTGCCAACTGCTTTTACTGTTGCCCAATTTTTGACTTCCATTAATGTCTCTTCTGTCTTCTCTCAATTATATGGAATTGAGATCTTGATTTTTCTCACTGAAATCCACTGCCCATACTATTTTATCAGCCTGAGGGAAAATGAACATTTATGCTAAGTTTCCTTGTTGATGTTCAGCTGTTTTTGACTCTTTGTGATCCATTAGGATTTTCTTTGCAAAAGATATTGTAGTTTTGTATTTCCTTCTCCAGCACATTTTACAAATGAGGAAATTGAGACAAATGCAGTTTAATGACTTGCCCAGGATTATACTGCATCAGAATTTTATTGGTTAGTTATCCCTTCTGGCCTTGTATCATCAACAAATTCAATAAACATATTGCGCAATAAACATGGACTATATTCAAATTAGCATAAAGCTAAAGAGAAAACTCTGGGGCATCAAATTGAAGGTCTCCTTCAAAGCTGACATTGAACCCATGAGTCCAGACATTCAGCCCTTTTGAATCCATTTAATTGTACAATCATCTTGTGCACATCTCTCCATCTTTTCCAGCCAAATAGCAAATAACTTTAGCAAACTGTTTACTAAAAATCTAGATAAATTATATTTAGAGAATTGCCCTGATGTATCAATTTAATAACCCTTTTTAAAAAAGGAATAAAATTACTTCAAAGTCATGATGTTTTTCATAGAGCTATGCTTATTTTTTGTGGTCACTACTTCCTTTTAGGATTTCAAAAAATCAATAATATATTCTAGAATTGTACCAGAAATCAAAGACAAGGTTGTTGCTTTGTTTGTGTGTGCCATTTTCTTCCTTTCTACAGTCCTATTGTCCTTTCCCTATTTCCTTTCAGTTATAATGCCTAAGTAATCACTTCTGCTAGTTCATTCAGTAATCAGGGATAGAGTTTATTTGGTCTGTCAGTTTGTCTCATTGAGGATATCTGCATTCTCTCTTGCTTGTCTACTTATTTTTGGTATCACCTCTCTGCTTTGTTTTTTCTGTTCCTTCTTATCCAAAGATGATTTTTTCTGGCAAAGAAAAAAGGCAAAAAAAAAATTTAGTATTTCTCTTCTCTTTGGTCAGTAATCATCACCCCAACTAAAAAATACTCATATCTCTTCTTTGATCTTAAACCTTCCACAGTGGAACCTTTTTTTGGGGGTATTCTTATCTTTCCTCCACAGTTCTGGTGCAAGTCTAACTATAACATTTCCAATTCAATTAACTCCTGTGGCTCCCTATTACATCTTGGAACAAATATAAAACCTTGGATTGGCATTTAATTTAATTGGATTTTCTCAGTCTGGCCTCTTACAATCTTTACAGTCTTCTAACAATACCTCTTCACAAACTTGATTATTTAGTTACCCTCATCTACTTGTACATGCTTCATGGTACAAGTTTCATCTTCGAGTATGTGTATGGCAGTTCCCAATGCCTAGATTACTGTCCCTCTTTATTTCAATCTATCTTTTTTTTTTTTTTAGTTTTTGCAAGGCAAATGGGGTTAAGTGACTAGCCCAAGGCCACACGGCTAGGTAATTATTAAGTGTCTGAGGTTGGATTTGAACTCAGGTACTCCTAACTCCAGGGCCAGTGCTCTATCCACTGCGACACCTAGCCACCCCCCACTGTGCCAGCTAGCCACCCCAAATCTATCTTTTTTCTAAGACAATTCAAATATAGTCTTCTGCAGACCTTCCCACATTTTAGAGCCTTTCTTTAGCACCTATTCCTCTCTTTCAACTCAGTATGTATCTTTTGCATACCTATTTATTTACATGCTGTCTTGCTTAAAATGTAAAGTTCTTGAGGACAGGACTAAATTTTACTTTTTTTGTGTGTGGGGGTGACACATACTAAACAGTTTTTGTAGTTCTACAATGTCCAACTCTTTGTGACCCCAGTGGGGATTTTCTTGGTAAAGATATTGGAGTGTTTGATTATTTCTTTTTTTCAACTTATTTACAGTTGAGAAACTGAGACAAACAAGGGGAGGTGACTTTTCCAGTGTCACACAGCTAGTAAGTATCTGAAACCAGATTTGAATTCATGAAGATGAGTCTTCCTGGTTCCAAGCCCTGGTTCTCTATCACTAAACACATAATAAATGGATTGATTATAAGATTTAGCTCTCTTCATACTATTATTTTGTAAACATCATATTCCTCTAAATTCCTCTTGCCCTTATTTATAATTTCCCTGCATGCTTTTTAAAAAACTAAATTGCATGGTAAAGTCCCCAGATCAATGAAATTGATATGTATTGAACATCAGCTTCTTGCAAACCAGGTTTTGTTGAAGTCCTCATGATACCATCATGACAAATCGAAGTTCCCTGTCCTCACAAAGTTTATATTTTTCTTGAGATGGTAGAGAATCTGATATATCAGAGATAGAGAATGAGGGGGGCAAAAGAAGAGCAGAGTGTTTTACATTTGCAGAGGGAGAGAACATTTTCAGCTCACGAAATCAAGGGATGCTTTATGTAAGAGGTGGTTCCAGAGTAGAGTTTGAAGGAAGAGAAGGATTCTATCAGTTGGAAATAAGGAGACAGAACATTACACCTGTAGGCAGGACATTCTAGGTATGTGGGAAGGCTGGCAAAATGGAGTCAGAAGAGGAACACATGCTTAGGAAGTAGGTAGCAGATCAGTTTGGCTAGAATACAGAGAATATAAGGAGGAAGGGGATATAAAGCTGGATTGGTGGTTTAGAGCCAGGCTATAGAAGATCTTCTTATCTTGGAGCAATATAATGAAATTTTGATTTATTTCTGAAACAAATGGAATGAGACCAAGGGGGAAAGGTTTATTTCATTGTCTTTCTCTTTATGTGGTTGGGACTGATGTAGTACCTTTCCTTTAAATAGCTCACCTTAAGACAAGGGTGGATAGGAAAAGTGTTATTATAGGCTGGGTGGGAAGAGAGGAGAAAGGACAAGAGGTGAATATGAGTTTTTCATTTACTGGAAAAAAGTTTCTATTCTCTGATTGTAGGTCATGAACTTCTGGGTAGGCACAGGTGTCAAATACTTTGAAATCTTAGCTGCTTTTTCTTCATCCTGGAACAGAGGTGTAAATGTTTAATAAATTGAAGGTTAACTGAAACCTAATGCTTTAAGTGTAATTACACATTAGAGAATTATATTTTAAGTTTACCTATATTCTTGCTTGTTTTTGCAAGACAGTGGGGTTAAGTGGCTTGTGCAAGATCACACAGCTAGGCAATTGAGTTTCTGAGACCTGATTTGAACTCAGATCTGCCTGACTCTGGGGCCAGTGCTCTATCCACTGCACTACCTAGCTACCCCTTTAACCTATATATATAATTTTAGGTTTTTGCAAGGCAAATGGAGTTAAGTGGCTTGCCCAAGGCCACACGGCTAGGTAATTATTAAGTGTCTGAGACCGGATTTGAACCCAGTTACTCCTGACTCCAGGGCTGGTGCTTTATCCAACTGCTGCCTAGCTGCCCCTTAATCTATATTCTTAACATTTCCCCATCCTTTTTAAAAGTCTGAAATCAATAAAATAATCAAACTCTGATTCATAGCATTTGCCATTTTCCAAGGTGTAAATGCCTGACACTGAAAATTTTGAAACTAGACTCTCCAGAACCTGTTTGAGCAGACTCTAGGATAATTTTGCCCTGCAGGTCATGTGGTGTGGAAGAAAGATCATTGTATTTGATATCAAATTAAATAGGTTCAGATGCTAATTCTGACATGTTCATATATATATATATATATATATCTGATGTATTCTGACATTCATATATGCCTGTAGAATATTAGAAAATTCACTTGAACCCTCTGAACATCAATTTTCTCTCTCTCAGGGAAATGAGGGAGTTGGACTAGAACAAGGGATCCTAAAATTGAGCCTTCAAAGATTGCCTCAAATGTCACTTCAAATGCTGAACTATGAAGATTTTGTCCCTGACATTACTCTGTATCTGTGTTGCCCCAATAAGTATCTATGTGTGCATATCATTTCCTCAACAAAATGTAAATACCTTGAAGGCCGATACTATTTCATTTTTGTCTTTTTATTCCCAGACTGTGGAATTGTGCTTGCCACAGAGTAGGTCCTTTATACATTCTTGTTAAATGATTGGCTGTAGTTCAAGCTACTAGCACAGTACATGAACTAGAGTAGATATTTAGTAAGTTGTAGAATTGATTTGAGTTCATTTGAATTACCTAGTGGTCTCCTAAAATTTCAAGTATATGGACTCTTGTTCCTATCCATTGACATATCATTTCTGGGGATTATGTAGCATTAGAAAGGATTTAATGCTTTTGGTGAAAGGGGAGGGGATCCCCCACTTCTATAGAGTGCTTTGAGACCCCACAAGTTTGAGATTATTAAAAAGATTGAGATTATGAAGAAATGAAATATCTCCTCACTCTTATTGTTACTGGGTAAATCAGGCAATCTCAGGGTGAAAAAGGTGATTAGTAAAGTAAATATAGTCAGTTCTCATTTAGTTAGTGTCGATTGCACAGCAAGGCAACCTATTGTATTGGTTTGTGAGTATTGGTGGGACCTCAGTGAGACATTTCTCTTGAAGGAGAAAAGAAAGAAAACAAGAGAGTTTGTTATTCACAATGAACAGTCTTGAATGGAAACATTCCAAGTACCAAAGGTGGTGACTACGGGACATTTTTCTCCATTTTCACATTAGCTTGAATCCCAGTTATCAGCTCTCTGCTCCAATTTCTCCTTCCCTTCCTCAAGAAAGAGAACAAAATCTATAGAACAAATCACTTGATAGTGATTCCACCTATCAGAGCAGAAGGACTATAGCGTCGTAGCTACAATGTTCAAAAAGATATTACAGGTCATTGAGTGGCCATTAGGATCTAGAAAGAGATGAAATGATTGGTTCTATCAAGAGGAATAAAAATATAAGAGAGCCAATCTCCAAGAACTCTTTCTCCCTGTCAAATTTATGTCTAGAGCAGTCTTTAGGTGTTATCTGTTCCAATGACTTAATTTTATAATGATGAATTTGAGATCCAGAGAAATACCGAGATTTGCCATCATCAAGTTCTATCAATATGCATTTATTGATATGTACCATGAACTGGGTTTAGCACTGGAGATACAAATAGAAGAAGGAAGAAAGACAGCCCCTGCTCTCACGGAGCTTACGTTCTAGTGGGTGAAGTCAACAGATAAATAAGAACCTTTCCCTTTTTGGGATAGAACCAGCTGATCAGGAAGGTTGAGGAGAGGCAGCAGTGTTAAGGACAGTATGACCACAGGTGCAGTCATTTTGGATTAGGGAAAGGATCCTCCCCCAGGAAGTTTGCTCCTTATCAGACCCCAAAGACTCAAGATAAAGAAACTGAGACTCAGAAAGCTGAAGAGACTTATTCAAGGTGACAAGTCAACAAAACTGAAGGTAATTATGACACAGCTTAGGGGTTGGGCTAATGAACAGACAAATCCAATCCTTTAGGAGATTTTATACATTAAAAAATGCTTTTCAGTGAAAGAAGAGTTGTCCCTACCAGAAGTAATTAATATCCACTGAGTTGCTAGAGCCAAACTCGAATGCTAATGGTGTATTTTTGGAATGCTTCTGCTCATTATGAGAGAGAAGGGCATGGCATTCAGAGAAATTAAAACTTCTCTGAATGTGTTTTTAAATACCTGGGTCATAAAAACACTCTCAATCAGTTCTTTACAATTTTAAAATGATGAGAAAAATGATTTGTTAAATGTTTCATTGATAATTTTTATAGCATTTGTTATATATATTTAGAACTTTACTTTTGTTAAACTTGGGATATGCTTAAGTGGTAGTTTTCAGGTCTATGTAAATTATAGAATATGGTAGATGTATAATCAAGATGAGCAATATTGTCTATTTTGTCAAATGTGGAACATACTGTTATTCTAGTTCTGTTGTTTTTAGAGCAGATAATGTCTAGGATTTGATTAGAAACAGTCTAAATAATAACATTATTTCTAATGGAAAAAGGTGCTTTTTGACTCCCTGCTTCTGTCTAGTATGGTGAACTAATGTATAGAGGGTTGAACTTATAGATGGGGAAATCTGCATTTGGATTTGTCTCAGATACACCTGTGCTGCCCTAAGTTGTTTAACCAACCACCAGCCAATAAGCATCCATAGAGCATTTACTATGGCTTGGAAATTATTCTAGGAAGACATATAGAAAAAGTAAGATTGTCTATTTTTTTAGGTTTTCTTTTTTGCAAGACAAAGGGGGGTTAAGTGATTTGCCCAAGGCCACACATCTAGGAATTATTAAGTGTCTGAGGTCACATTTGAACTCGGGTCCTCCTGACTCCAGGGCTGGTGCTCTATCCACTGCAACACCTAGCTTCCCCTAAGATAGTCTATTGTTAAGGAGTTTACATTCCAACCCTGAACCTCATGTTTCTCATTTGTGAAATGGGGACAAAATATAGCAGTGACTCAATGGGGTTGTTGTTAGGATTAAGCTAGCAAATCTATGTAGAACACCATATATATGCCAGCTATTAGTGTGATTTATGACATGATTCTGGAGAGTTTGTTTCTGAGAGAAATCTGTGGTTGAGGTCATCTATCTGAAATTGTTTAAAATGAAAGTGGTCAGCCATTTGGCATTTAACCTGGCGGAAAGAAAACAGTGGCCTGCCTTCTGGATTGAGTGGAGACATTTTAGGGGAATTGGAAAGCAATGTCTGGAGAATGCCAAATTCGGATCCCTTTACCCTCCAAAAAGCACTAAGAGTTCAATATCACGAGGAGCTGTGACTAGGTGCTGGGGAGGAATGTAAAGATGAGCTAATCTTTTAAAAAGTCCATTTCCTTAAGGAATATCCAATCTAGTAAGGGGGGAAAGATCAGTGAGCAAATAGCAATGACAGACATGGCAGAGTTAACCTTAGAATAAACAAGATTTTGGTGGTTTCTAAGAGCTTTCATGTCTGTGCTGAGTTTCCTCTAAAGGGAGAAGTCTGAGCTTAGAAAGATGGACACATCTTTCAGTATCTCATTTTAGGTTGTCTCAGTTCCCAGCATCTGTGGTGTGTCTACTGGGAGAAGAAGTGAAATTAGGTTCAGTCTCAGTATTTCTAAAATAAAGCCACCTGTGCTCTTAATCTTGTTACAAGGGTTATCCACAGAAACACATTTCAAGTTGAAATAAATAGAAGGAAGTTAGTTTCTTGAAGCTTTTGGAGTCTCAGGGTTCTAAGCAAGAATCCCTATACTATATAATGTTCATTCAGGATAGAACTTAGCAACTTGGAAACAAGCTGGTTAAATCTTAAAATAATCAAATAAAGATCTTTTTACTTTGTAAAATGTATCCACATGAATGGAACCAACCTAATCAAAAGGGATATTTTCCAGTGACTCTCACATGAAATTGTTTCTTCAAAATAGGCTTTGGCTTCACCTCTCTGTTATTTTATACAATAGAACATTGTGGGTGAAAATTGAATTTATATGCTCAAAGACCATGGGAAGGGAAGAATGGAAAAAAAAAGGCACATGCCTTTGACTCACAAGTAATATATAGATAGATCTTGGATAACAGTGGTTTCTCTCTTGATCTAATGAGTATCCCAAACTCCAAGGCACTGGTGCAGTGTGGGACAGGACAGAGAATGGAAGAGGGGAAGCACATCTAATGAGTAGCTGATTTGCTTCAGAAGTGGGACACTATATCCTGCACTGCCATTACCTTTGAGGATCCAACATGGGTCCAGGTCACTCAGCAAGAGGACAATAGTTTTACTCATGCCTTTAATACACTGCTTCTGATATAGTCCAAGACTGCAATGGTCTTTGTGACCACAATATGACCCTCATATTATTTCTAATAAACTACTGTTTAATCTCTTAGGTTCCTAAAGCTATGATTATTATATGGCACTATGAAGACTTTGCCAAGAATCTATTTTCCCACACCATTGACTCAATACTCTTTCATATGACTTCATCAAACCAGGCCCAGAACATTCTATTACATCTGCTATTTTCATAGTACTTCAATATGACTTTTCTCTATTAGGGTCATTTGAACTCTCAAACTTCCTTTTCAGTTTCCTACTTACTCTGACAGTTGCCTCAAAGGTTATGGGGGCAATTTTCAGATTCTTTGTGGAAACAGACCAATTTTCTAGTTTTGATGAATTCTAACAAGCCACTATTTAGCATTGAAAAAACTATTTCAGTAAAGATAGTATAGCAGGGGGGCCTTCAAAAATAAATTTAATGCATTTATATGGAAGGAATCCTGCAAGTTGTGAATAGATCAGCCAAGAGATTGTCTAAAAGATCAAGGTAAGTCATAAAGCAAGACATCAATAAGTATCAGAATTGGAGTTGGTTTTTCATTGGTAAAGGAACTATCAGATGAGGCAATGCTCTCTGCCCAAGTCTGCCCAAGAGTTCAAGTCACATGAGGAGCCATTGGAAATATTAAAAATAATCAGGCTGGGGAAGAGGACTGTGTGGGGTGGCAATAGCTATTGGAGGGATATCAATGGAAAGAAAAATTAGAATTATTCTGTTTAGTCACAGAAGGCAAAATAAGTAGCTGTGGATGGAAGTTGCAAAGAGGTCTGTTTAGGTTTGTTGTCAGAGAAAAAATTCCCAGTAATTTAAGTGGTCCATCTAGGGTAATACAGACAGTAACTATAATGGTGGGGCTTGGATTCAGATTTCTTTTTGGCTTTGAGATCAGCATTATAACTGTCACATGATGCTTCGTCCCTTCACAAAAGTGAAACTATTAGATTCTCATTTAGAAATAATTAAGAGGAATTCTACTTAAAGTGGAAAGAATGATAGGTAGGGAATCTGGGACGTTAGATCATATCCCACCTTTGATATTTATTTTTCAAATCACTTGATCTCTTTGAATTCCAGTCTCTTCATCTTTAAACTGGGTATAAGAGTACTTGTGCTTTTTGCTTTATGTGGGGATACTGTGAGGAAAGTGTTATTACAAGTGCAAGTCTTATTCATTGCTATATCATAAACTGTGATGGAAAAAATGGACTGAGGATGCCAGCCCTATGGAAGAAGTAAGTTCTTTTCAGGCCTTGAGCAAAGAGAAGTCAAGTACTAATACCCAATGTGACATTTGCAGTGGATTTAAAAGACTGAAACTGGTTAGAAAGGTTGAAATATGAAAGGTCTGTAGATTATGATACCAAAGGCAATATGGTTTTCCAAGCCCATTAAAGATTGGATTTGATCAAACAGTTCCATTGGAGAAAATAAATAGCTCAGCCAAATTGGGTGTGTTCTAAGGTAAAGGAATGGGCTTAGACGTAAGGGAATGGTAGTCATTTTGTTCTATTATGTTATTCTATCCCAACTCATTCCACCATTTCTTATCCCACCCTTTCATTCCATCCTATTCCATCTCAGATACATTGAATCACAGATGTAGAGTTGGAAGGGACCTTAAAACCATTGAGTCCAACCTCTTTATTCTACTTATGGGGATAAAAGTTTAAGACTTTTTTAGAGATTCATAGTAAGTATAAGGCACAATTTGAAAGAGTACAATTGAAGAGGAGGGTTTAGATTTCTTTCTTCTTTGTTTCTTCTCTTTGTTTCTCTCATCTTTATTTCTCTTTCTCTTTCATTCTCTCTCCCTCCCTCCCTCCCTCCCTCCCTTCCTTCCTTCCTTCCTTCCTTCCTTCCTTCCTTCCTTCCTTCCTTCCTTCTTCTTTCTTTCTCCTACCTGTGGGTGCTCTGCCCACTTAGGAATGTCCCAGTTCAGAGATTAATGAAAAGTAGAGGTACTCCAGATCCATGACTAGAGAGACAGAGAATAGACTGTTAAAAGCAGGATCACGGATGTGAGTGTGGCAGTTTTAAAGTCAAACATCTCATGTGTGTTTACACATCTTATTGATTTTTCTTTTCTAATTTGATAGACTGAGATGAGAATGTGACTATCTTCAGTTTAATACTAATTGGTATTTAAGCTAAACTAGGATTCCTAAATAGTATATTGAAAGGAACTTTAGTGGTCTTCCATTCCAATTGTTAGCTTTTCAACCCCTTTATAACTGGGCTCCTACCTACTCTTCCAGCTTTTTGAATTCATGTTCCAGCCAAATAAACCTAATCTATTCCTCATATGTGTCATTTCATCTCCCACCCCTATCCATGCCTTTTTATAGACTATCCCCCTTCCTGGAATGCAAGTCCTCAGCCTTTTAAAAATCCATATATTCCTTTAATCTCAGTCAAACAAAGACCTCCAACATAAATCCTTTCCTGATCAAGCCCTGAAAATTTCTTTATATTTACCTATATCCTCCCCTTTCCCTCTTGTGAAATGTAAACTCTTTTAAGACAGAGGTTATTCAACTTTTCTGTTTGCATTTTTGACACCTAGAACAGGACCTGACTCATAAGAGATTTTTAAATGATCATTGAACTGAATTTTATATAAGAGAAAACAAAGGACCAGATGATGAGTGATTTGCTCAGGATCATAGAAAGGAAGTAGGTAAAATGAAATTTGAACTGAACTGCACCACATCTGTAGTCTATGCTCTTTTTATTGATGCTACCCTTTCTATCATATCTTTCCACAGAGAAGATATTTATGGATTTAAAAGACTGTAGCTCTGTCTGGTTGGAAAGGTTGAAATCTAAAATGCTAGTAGACTGTGACAAAGGCCATATGGTTTTTCTAGTTCATTGATGATTGCATTTAATTAGGCAATTTCTTTTTTGGTGTTGTTGCAAGGCAGTGGGGTTAAGTGACTTGCTCAAGGCCTCACAGCTAGGTAATTATTTAAGTGTCTGAGGTCTGATTTGAACTCAGGTCCTCCTGACTCCAGGGCTGGTGCTCTAACCACTGCACCAGCTAGCTTTCCCAGGCAATTTCATTAAAAAAATTAAAGTCTTTTAATACTTGAGTTTATACATGGTTTATATATATATTATATATATATATATATATATACTTTTATATATGCATATATGTATGCTTATATACATATATATGCTTTTATATATATATTGAGATATATATATGTCAGTCTATCATTATGCTTATAATACACACACACACACATATATATATATATACACACACACATATATATATACACACACACACATATATATATATATGTATACTTAAATTTATACAAAGCAGTTTAGTAAGTATATGCCAACTGGAACTTCATTGTCTTAGAGATGAGGACTGAATTTTGATAATTTATTCAAGCAGGTTTGCTTTGTTAATTAGTAAATACTTTTCTTCTCTTCCTCAGAGGGCTACTAACACTCTCTTCATGATTTTAGGGGCCACTTTTAGGGACTGAATTTCTAGTTCAATTGCCCAAAAGCCCCAACCAGTGTGTGTCCCACTGATAGCCGGTCACATGTACTAAGCGTTTAGAAAAGATATTTATTAAGAAGGAAGAACAGGAGCAATATTTACAAAAACATTTCCCACACATTGCCTCATGCATACACAAAGAATAGAATCCAATTTAGAGAAAACATTTGTGAAATGCTTGCAGGAAAAACATGTAGCAAAAGGATGACTCACAAATCCTGGTTATTAGAAGTCTCTTCCGGAGTCTGTTGTTGACATTTTCCTGGGTTGCTGGGGATGGGAATGGAAGATTATGATCCTTAAAGTTATTAGTTCCCTCAGGATATTTGCTTTATCGTCTTTATTGATGTTTGTTTTTGTTTTCCTTGTATTTCTCTCTGCTCCTGGGTATAACCTAACCTTTGCTTACCATCTATCCTTAGTATGTCTCTCTGAAAGCCTATCTTTTGTCTTCCAATAATGGCATATAGGAAAAGAATAAGGAAAAAATAAATATTTTCCCCCTTTCTCCATTCCACCCAGCCCAGGAATTACCTCTAATTTGGAAATCCTACTGAAATTCCTCCATCTATTTAAATTATCTAGTATACGACCTCATTAGCTTTTTGGTCTGCCAATGAGGTTCTTTCCTTTTTGACCCAATTAAAGAGACTTTGCATGTGATAAAGAGCTCGTAAGGTATAGACATTCTTTTTACATATTTTCAAAACCTAATCATAACTGCTGATGGATTGATTGGGGTGGGAGTGCCAAGCTGCTCACATACATTATATTTTAAATTCATGCAGGGATATTAAACTGGTGAAGATGAAAAACAACTCCATAAAAGAACAAAATCTTTTGCAAGATTATTTCTTTGACAATATTTGCTCCCTTATTAGAACTTTAAGTCTCTTTTCCTCCCTGCTCTTTATCTCAGGAAATATATTTGAGGGAGAATCAGCTTGAAGAAAGCTGGGGGAGGGAATATGAAAGTTGTCTTCTGGTACCTGAAACACTATCATGAGGAATAGAAGGAAAGAAATAAGCATTATACAGGTACTGTGCTTAGCATTTTAAAAATACCTCATTTGATCCTTACAACAACCCTTAGAGACAAGTGCCACTACTACTACTACTACTACTACTACTACTACTACTACTACTACTAATAATAATAATGTTTGTCCTTAATTTTCTTGTTTTTGTTTTATTTATTTAAGTCAATGGGGTTAAGTGACTTGCCCAAGACCACACAGCTAGGTAATTATTAAGTGTCTGAGGTCAAATTTGAACTCAGATCCTTCTTACTCCAGGGCTGGTGCTTTATCCACTGCACCACCTAGCCACCCCCTGTCCTTCATTTTCAAAGAAGATCATGACATCAGGGAGGTGAGGCCATGAAGCACGTGAATTGGATTTGAGGGAGGGAGGATGCTGGGTGAAGTCGCCAGCTTCACTTTCTCCTCCGGAGCCACCTGGGTCCAGTGGCCATACATGGATCAGGACAATTGGAGATAGCTCTGGATGAGAGGCAATCAGAATTAAGTGAATTGCTTAAGGTCATATAACTAGCAAGAATCAAAATTCTGAGGCCAGATTAGAACTTCTTGACTCCAAGGTCAGTGCTCTATCCATTGCACCAGCTGCTTGATAACAGGTGCTATTTCCTCACTTTACAGTTGAGGAAACTGAGGCATAACAGATCAAGTGTCTTGTCCAGAGTAACATATCAAGCAAATGTCCGAGGCTGAATTTGAACTCTGGTCTTCCTGACTCCAGATCCCGTGTCCTATCCACTACGCCACCTAGATGAGACTTCTATTGTTTGACCCTAGAAGTAGAGCAACAGAGGGAAGTGGCAAAGATTTTGGTCTTATTTCTAGGTGAAAAAAAAATCCTAACCACTAAAGCTATCTAAAAGCAGAATGAAATTGTTCTTTGGGGGGTGGATTCTTCTCAGACTTGTGATGGTAAATGTTTAATAATTGATTCTCTGGGGAAAAAATACATATAACATTTTAAGTTCAATGTGCATTAAATACTTTTGTTTCTTCTTGGTTAGTCATCTTCAATGAAAGTCTGGTGTATTCTACTGGGGATTTCTTCTTGGTTCTGAATCAGACAAGATGCTCACTGATGTCCCTTCCACTTTTGAACTTCTGTGATTGAATGCCCTCTTAATTTCCCCTCACCCATTGTCCATCTGCATGAGGAACTATCTCTAGCAATGCATAGTAGAGTCTTAGAGAATTGGTTGGGGGCAATGAAAGGCTAGATCAGCATCCTGGAGGTAATAGGAAGACTTAAACCCAGATCTGCCTGACTCTAATACTGACTTGCATTTGAGGAGGGAAAATATGTGGCTAATAATATTTTTTTCTTCTTTTACTGGATGGCCAAGAATGAAAACTTCCCAGAGCTAATTACAGGGTGTTGTTGTAAGGCATATGTGAAAACAATATCATATTAGGAAAGCTCAGAAAGCAGGAGAAAATGGCTGAGAGCAGAAAATATTTACATAATTGTGTTACCATCATTTACCCCATCTGCTTCTGTAGGGTTGAGTCCAGCTCTTCAAATTTCAATTATGTTATTAGCAGTAGCTCATCTTGGTTGTAATTGGGACACTCACTTTATACAATGGCGGATTTTTCATCTAATTGACTCCAAATTTATCATACAAATGTCAAAGCCCAATTTCCCCATAATAACCCATTATCTTTGCTGCTTTAACTCTGCACACCCACAAGTAAGAGTGTTAGAGGGAGTTTTGGAATTAGACAGGGCAGCGACTTAATTCAGTTGACTTCTGAAGAGACTTGCTCCCACTTCATCATATAGAAGATACTTTAAATATATTTGCTTAGCTATGTTGCTCAATTATGAGATTTGGTTATTCCTTTTATGTTAGCTTTTATAGCAAAGGTAGAACACTAAATTACGCAAATCTTGTTTTTTTCTACTTTTGAAACTGTCACACCCTAGTGTAGGTCCTGCATCAGTCTATCCTCCACTCAGCTACCAAAGAAGCATAGGACTGAACACGCTTTCCTTTTCTTCCCCTTTCCCTCCCCATTAAACAAACTCCACTAGCATCTTATTATCTCCAGGATGAAATAGAAAATATGGTCTGGATTTTAAAGGTCTTCCTTTTTTTTTTTTTTTTTTAAGTTTTTTAGTTTTTGCAGGGCAATGGGGTTTGAGTGGCTTGCCCAAGGCCACACAGCTAGGTCATTATTAAGTGTCTGAGGCCGGATTTGAACTCAGGCACTCCTGACTCCAAGGTTGGTACTCTATCCACTGGGCCACCTAGCCACCCCCTTTCCAGTCTTCTTACACCTTCCTCCCCACCCTTCATATCCTGTGGCATTGGACTCTTTGTTATGGAATGCACTTGAAACCGCTTCCTGAATCTGGGCATCCTCTCTGCTTGGATCCCTTTTCCTCCTCCTCTCTGTCTCCTTTTTTCCAAGTTTCGAGTAACCTCCGGCAAGAAGCTTTCCCCAGTTTACTCTATTCTTAGTGCCTTCCTTCAGAGCTTATCCACAATTTATCCTGAATAAATCTTATTGATACATAATTGTCTTCATGTTTTTTTCTTCCCTTAGATTGTGAGCTCCTTGAGAGCAGGATATGGCTATAGTATGTGAAGGTTGATAGGATGGGGAAGGCTGCCAAAGGAGAAGTGAAGGGAATCCTGTTATGAGACTCCATTAGTGAATAAATATAAAAATTGTCTTATTATTCATGTGACATGCTGATTCTTGGAATTTAATGTGTTCCTGTTTTTTCTTTCTTTATATCACTAGTCCATAGCATATTGGCTGTAATATAGCAGGGGTTTAATTAATGCTTACTTTTTTTTTTAGGTTTTTGCAAGGCAAATGGGGTTAAGTGGCTTGTCCAAGGCCACACAGCTAGGTTAATTATTAAGTGTCTGAGACCAGATTTGAACCCAGGTACTCCTGACTCCAGGGCCGGTGCTTTATCCACTGCGCCCCCTAATTAATGCTTTACTGATGTTGACTTGAGTTCTATGAGAGGAATGTGGGATTGTGAGGCCAGGAATACCTCAGTTCAGATTCTGTCTCCAATTCTGATCTTGGGCCTCAATTTCTCCATTTGTAAAATGTGGGTAATAATAGCCCTTATCTTATGGAATTTTTGTGAAGATCAGATAGAGTAATGTATGCAGAGAGCTTCACAAGCTTTAAAGTAACATACCCATATTGACTATGGTCATTATATGTAACTCCGATAACCTTCCAGATATTTGGCCTTTGGAAAAACCATTGTCCCATTGTCTCAACTAAAAAATACATGGGACTCTATAGCTTTTACATAAGTATGTATGTATGACTAAGTAGACATTACAAATGAATGATGAATTGAGCATTAAATTAATAATAATGATTTGTCCTTCATTTCCGAAGAAGACCACTACATCAGGGTGGTGATGCCATGACAAGCACATGAATTGCATCTGAGTGGAGAGGAGGCTGTGCTAAGTCACCAATCTCACCTTCTCCTCCAGAGGCCAGATAGGGATTAGGATGACTAGAGATGGCCCTGGATGTGGGTCAATCAGGGTTAGGCAATTTGCTCAAGGTCATACAACTACTAAGTGTCAGAGGCTGGATTTGAACTCCTGTTTTTCTGATTCCAAGGCCAGTGCTCTATCCACCGTGCCAACTAGTTGCCCTGAGGATACAATTAAATTGTAAGAGGAAAATCAGATGGGTTACTTTGGGGAAATTGCTTTGGTCTTCATCTGTAGATAGACTTGTACCTCTCATCTTTTGGAGTTTTTAAGAGAAATTCTCAAAGTCTTTATGAACATGAATTAAAATTTTAAAAGACTATCACAACTATGACTTTTACTGTTTTCTAGAGATAGCTGGGCAGTAACAAATTATGTAAGATCAGGATTATATTCTTTTGGTTATGCCATACGACGATTAGTTGAATGAACTGGATTGTTTAGCAGTGGAAGAAAAGACTTTGAGGCACAGGATAGCTGATTTACTACATTTGAAGGATAGTTAAGTGGAATAAGCATATGAGCTCCACCTACCCCCTTAGGGCAGCTACTTGGCATAGTGGTTTAAGTGCCAGGCCTGAAGTCAGGAAGACTCATTTTTCTGAATTCAAATCTGACCTCAGATGCTTGTTAGCTGTGTGACCCTGGGCAAGTCACTTAACCCTGTTTTCCTTAATTTCACCTTCCAAATGACCTAGAGAAAGAAATGACAAAACACTCCTATATTTTGTGCTAAGAAAACCTCAAATGGGATCTTGAAAAGCAAGACTGAAATAGCTGAATAACAACAAACCTAGCCCCAAAGGCTGGAACTGTGAACCATGAATGGGACCTTCAGAAAGACAAATTTAGACTCATTTAAGGGAAACAGTTTTTGAACAAAAAGGCTGTCCCAAAGTAGAATAGACTATCTGGGAAAGCAGTATACACCCCCCCCCCCCATGGTCTTCAGGTAAGGGTTCAATGATCACTTAGAAGGGATCCTAATTCAGGTACAGATTGCTGGTAGATTGTACCTGAAGATTGCCCCTGAGGGAACTTTCATCTCTGAGATTTAGGCATATTTTGTCATTTCTGCACCAAGTCCAGTAGATATAGTTATAGTGTATAAGAGATGATGGGGGACTTTATGCTCCTGAGTGGTCAAAGAAGAAATGGAGGGAATCCTTTTATGAGACTCTGGCTGTCAGTGAATAGATATAAAAATTGTCTTATTGTTCAGGCGAGATACCAATTCTCGGAATTTAATGTGTTCCTAAATAACACAGAGACACTAAAGTATCCTTTAGGGTATGATTGTAAAATGGAGAATGTCTTTGTTTTGGCACCTTTCTACCTTTTGAGGTCATGGAATTATGCCCAGGTGCCTATGACATTATACACAACTGATTGAATTTAGATACGTTTTCAAGACCCTGACAAAACAGAGAAGGAAGAAAAAGAGACAGGGGGGAAAGCAACATGGGAACAGGAATGAGGGAAAGACAATAGGTAGGGCAGCTGTGGAGTGGAAGACTTTATTGAAATTGTTTACAAATTTACTTTGGGGTAAGGAACTGCCCTTATATTGTTGTAGGTGACTTGTTTCTTGGGTTTGGTTCTGCCCCGTGATGAATTGCAATTCAGACTCAGGAATGTGGGTTTTGGAAAGAAGATATTTATTAAAAGAAGTTACAACATAATAAAAAAGTTATAGAAAAATTAAGAGTTTAAAGAGAAGACCATGTGGAATGCTGATTGAATTGGGGCTGGAAGGTAAAAATAAAAAGATCAAACCCCTTCCTCAATCCCCTTAAATTCTCCCCCAGAGTCCATGGGAGGGATGGTGACCTGGGAGTAATCCAAGTCCCACACTGGAGCTTTTGCCTTTTGGGCAGGAGTCTCTTTTGGGTGGTCTTGGGTGTTTCCAATACCTGGGCTCCTGGCTGCCCCAGCAGAGGACGATGCAAATCAAGTTGAAGGTCAGACCCTCAGGTGTGGCCTAAATTTGATGATAAAGGAAGAAGGAAGATTCCCTTAACAACGGAAACAAAAGATTTACCAAGTTTGTCTCCAACTGATTTCATCACTCCCATGACCATATTTCTCTGCATTAATGTTATGTGGGCATTTTAGTTTCTTAAAGAGGCAATACAAAACAAAACAAAACCCCTCCCTGAAACTTGGCTAATAAACATTGATGAATTTAGCTTGAGAAGAAATAGTACCTCAGATAAAAATGTTTGAGGAGAGCCAGATTCTTCCAATTAGCTGAGGGAAAACTGTTCCACTGATAGCTGTACTGAGAGGACCTATTTGAAAGCAGAGTAAGTGAGTGGGATAATGATGACTTTGATGCATTGTGTTCAATCAGCTCATTTACAAATGATTGTTTTCATAGAATGAATGTTAAAATTGAGGAATTATAACTCTAATAACTACTAGGGAGCTAGGGGGGTGATCTGTTAGAATGTGAAGGTCAAGGACCATTTTCTTTTATTTTTTGGTTTTTGAAAGACAATGGGATTAAGTGACTTGCCCAAGGTCACACAACTAGGTAATTATTGACATTTTCTTTATGTCTCAACTATTTATGTCCACAACACTCAGTAAAGAAGGAACTTAATAAATAATTCTCTACTTGACCTGACCTGACTTGCCTATATTAGAATTGTTAGGAGTATGTTAAACAGTTTTTTGAGTTTCACATGATAGAGTGAGATCAGAAATTAAATGCAAAGAGATTCCTACTTGAGTCATTGAAAGCTGTAGAAAAGAGAGGACAGGAAGAAGGAAGAATCAGAAGAAAAAAATTGAGTACAAGAGAAGTCAAAAGAAGCCAGAAACAGAAGACATAGAAGGCAATAAATGAAAATAAATTATAGAAGACAGAATATAGAAACTAAGTGAAGTTAAAAACCATGGGCAAGCTTTTGAGCTGCTTTGGAGAGAACTGTAACAGAGAAGTGTTGCCTTGCTGATAATTGATAGGTTGAAAAAAGTCTGTCAATTCATATGCTTATAAAGTCAGAGTCACTTTAGTTGCTTAGCACTTCATTGCAGGGAGGGAAAGAACTATCCTGATGCTCTATGAAGAGCCATCTGAACTTGTTACCCTTGAGTCTCAGCTACAATCTGGGAAAGGTATGGCACTCTTTTTATTGCCTTAAAAGGATGGTGAGGAAGAGAAAAGAAGACCAGATTTCGCAGCTATTTAGTTCAGGTTTATGCTTATATTTTTGGTACAAAGACCTAACACTCTTTAGCACCCTGCCAAGAGTGTCTGTGTACCAAAAGAACTTGACTTTACTTAACAGTCAAGACTAGCAAAGAAGTAAATTTTCCCAACAGTAGAACTGCAGTTTGCCCATCATATATCAAATGGTTTAGACTGTCCTCTAGATAGATGACATTTTAAGCCATACTCAGAGATTATCCAGGAATATGCATTTTATAACTTCAATGTATATATCTATCTATCGCCCATCTCACATATGCCCCTGATATTCTGTGTATTTTGGGGAGAGTATAATCCATGTGCATGAGGTTACACACACAAAAAATATGATTTTTGATTTTTTGGCTTTTTTTGCCTTTTATTGAGTAAATGACACGATTATTATTTTTTTCTTGTTCCTGATCAAATCTTTAATATTTGAGTGAGTGGTTTCATTGTGAATGGGTTTGTGTAGATGGGAAACACATTGGTTGGGGCTCCGTAGCTATAGTGTAAAGAGCTAAGATTTTTATTGTGTCGCACTATTGTTACTCTAATGATGTTGAGAATGTTGACTAGGAACAGCATGGTTGCTTTTTATAGGACTCCACTCTGTCTTACCATCATGGATGTAGCGGGGAAAAAGTTTTTTTTTCTCCTTCTGGAGTATAAAGGTAGTGACCTTTTTGTTCTCTCCTTTCCTTACTCCCTTTGTAATATAAGCTTTAAAGGTCAATCAAAATAAGATATGGGGTATGTTAGGCAAAGTGAATATGATAAATTCAAGTTCATTCTCCTGATTTATTGAGTCTCTTCTAGATTCTTCTACAAGTTTGACTTTTGTAAGCTCAAGTTTTTTCAACACAGAATCACAGTGTGACTAGCTATATTAATGATCGCCCATTCTACAGTGTGTGTCATACAACACCTTGATAAAGAAGGAAAAATAAAAGTTATTGCAACATTAACAGAATTCTTTAGTTAAATTAGAAGAAAACATATAACATTACTTCAGAATACTTTAGAACGACTTCTTCTAAGGTGCTTGGAGAAGACTTTTGCCTCTGAATGTTCCTGCCAGAGGGACTGCTTTAATTCACATTCTTTTTTCCAATAACCTTAGTATCTTTGAACCTTGAATGATGAACATACAGACCATCTCTTTGTGCTTTTGCAAGTCTCATCCCTCATGTTTGTATTACATATACCCCCAGCTCAAACATACTTCTCAACTCAGAGGGCAATTTAGCCAGAAGAACAGATTTAACTAACTTCATGTTAACTAGCTTCAAATAGCTCATAGAATCCCCAGCTTTCCTTAAAGCACAGCTCCAATGTACTATCGGAAATTTCTCTTGATTCCCCCCCTAGTTAGTTGCATTTTCTCACTCATAAAATCCATTTATACTATTTTGTTCATTAGTTGAATTTACTCTGTCACCTATAAGTATCTTCCCAGTAGAATAAAAGCTTCTTGAGGTCAGGGACTTTCATTTTTAGTGTATGTCCAGAACCTAGTATATATTCTTTGCACAGAAGAAAAATCTAACAAACCCAATGGAGTTGAATTCCAGGAAATCAGGAACAAGGAATGTAGCAGTGGGGATTATGGAGAGTCAAATATTAAGATAATATTAATATTAAGATAGTCAATATTGATAATAAGCACAATGACATCTTCATATGCCATATCAGATCTGTAATTTTTTTTTTTTGGATCCAACAGAACTTAATGTAATGAAGAAGAAAATAATTTCAACTAATGTCTAAAATAAGAGTTGTTAGCTTGGGAATTCATAAATTCATTTATTTATTTATTTTAGGTTTTACCAAGGCAAATGGGGTTAAGTGGCTTGCCCAAGGCCACCCAGCTAGGTAATTATTAAGTGTCTGGGACCAGATTTGGACTCAGGTACTCCCGACTCCAGAGCCAGTGCTCTATCCACTGTACCACCTAGTTGCCCCGGAATTCAAACACCGGTGGATAGCAGAAATTTAATAAATGTTTATTGACCAACAAATAATTAAATATCTGTTTCAATCTAATTGACTTCTTTTGTAAACCTAGGTTTTTTATTTTATAAATTTCAAAATATTTTAGGATTCCATACATTTCCCTGAACAGCCTAAGAGATCCATGACATAAAGAGAACTATGAATCCCCTGTCTAAAAGAAGTGAGTAATAAAATGTGTTTAAGCAATTGGAGAAGGTTCATCTAGAACAATTTTTTATTGACCTATTACTATATTTTTTCCTGACATGCTTAGAGGATAGGTTGTTCTCCAGGTCTTAAATTTTCTCTTGGGGTGGCTAGTGGCGCAGTGGATAAAGCACTGGTTCTGGAGTCAGGAGTACCTGGGTTCAAATCTGGTCTCAGACACTTAATAATTAACCTAGCTGTGTGACCTTGGGCAAGCCACTTAACCTCATTTGCCTTGCAAAAACCTAAAAAAAAATTTTCTCTCTCTCCCCATCTCTGCCCTTTGTCATCTTTAGTCCTTTTTAAGGGCTTGACTTGTAATTCCACTTAAATAAACAACTCCAAGGTAAAGAAACATCCCTACCAATTGCAGGTCAGCACTTTCTGTGACTTGAAGTTCTAAAGACTTGCCTAGAACACTCAGAGATTAAGTGACTTGCTGAGGTTCAAAAAAGCAATATATATTAGAAGTGGGATTTGAACTCATGTCTTCCTGAGTTCATGGACCCCCTCCCCCTAAACAGTTCCTGATTCTACAGTTGTTAAGTGTTCCAATCACCTCAAATTACTATCTTTATCTTAATTGTACTTTTCTTTATAGATTTCTCTTTCTCCCTCCCTTCACCCCCTCCCCACCCCAATAATGTAAGTTCAAGTAGGGACAATTTTTTTTCTCTTTTTGTTCTTTTTTTTTTTTTGTTTGTTTCCCTAGTGTTTAATAAAAGATTGCTGGAATGATTTGGAATGGATTGAATCTGTCAGGTCCTTGGGGATATAGTATACTTGGCTCACTTTTATATCTTCCACTTTTATGTCTGCCACCCAGTGGGTGCTTCATCAATTTGTTGGATTGAATTAAAATGCATCTTGAATTGGAGTTAGCATTATTTTACAAATACTGGCCTGAAAGGTTTTTTTTTTTTTTTTTTTTAGGTTTTTTGTAAGCAAATGGGGTTAAGTGGCTTGCCCAAGGCCACACAGCTAGGTAATTATTAAGTGTCTGAGGTCGAATTTGAACCCAGATACTCCTGACTCCAGGCCAGTGCTTTATCCACTGCACCACCTAGTCGCCTCCCCTGAAAGTTTTTGAACTCAAAAAATGACATTTTCTATAATGCCTGTGTTCCCAGGAAAAGGAGGCAGGCCAAGTGGTATTGCTTCAGAACCAAGGACAGTAAATGGGAAAACCATCGACATGGGACTATTTTCTTTTGCAACAACATTGATCATGAAGAAATCATCAAGATCTTGATTGGGAGCTCACGCTGTGAAACACAATCAATGTAATGTCTTGAAAACAAGTGGAAGCAGATGTCGCTGGGCTGTATAATCCAGTGTGCCACTCATTATGCTTATGAAAGGAATAACTACCAGGCTTGAAAGATGGAAAATAGATGCTGTTGAGATGGTTAGGATTCTGCATGGTTTGAAAAGACGTCAGTAATTTTAGAACCTGGGAACTGTCATTATGGAGAAAGCTGTCATTATGCCAGTTCTTACAATGTGCAAGTGTCTCCTGTAATAGGCCATGAAACCTGCCTCTTTTCTCTGTGGAGGTGTTTAATTTTGCTCAAATGATATTTTACAGACAACAAACAGAAGAGAAGGCAGAATATGACAGTAAGGATGTGGTTTCCAGTAGTTGCTGATGACAGTTTTTGTTTTCTTCCTGAGGAAATGGAAAAAGATGAACTGCATATCCTTTCCACAAAGGGAAAATGGAAGATTTTTGGAAGGAAATGTGTCCAGGTTGTTAATGTATTTAGGCAATTTAGAAATAGTAAACCAGGGCAGACTCTCTCCAAATCCCTTTCACTTGGTTTCATTTAGAGGTCTTATGTCCTTTGAATTTCTGTGTGCTGGTTAATATATAAACACCATTTTCATTTCATTTGAAATGCTGCCACTGTGGAATATCATGAGTATTGACAATATTATTTAACAAATCCTGCACAGAATGATATGAGGAGAGCCAGACTAAAGGCATATATATGAGACTGGGTTCCAAATTTTAATTCTCATACTCTTCTGTGATCCTGAGTCAATAATAAAACCTTTCTGATACTCATTTTCCTTACCAGTAAAATAACAAAATAAAACTGTATCACCTAATACACCAGGAGACGTGAGTTCAAATCCCACTTCTAATACACACACACACACACACGTATGTGTATATATGTATATATGTGTGTGTGTGTATATATACACATATACATATATATACATATATGTATATGTGTATATATATATATATACACATACATATAGGCTTTTTGAACCTCAGCAAGTCACTTAATCTCTGAATGCCCTAGGCAAGTCTTTAGAACTTCAAGTCACAGAAGGGGCTGACCTGCAATTGGTAGGGGTGTTTCTTTTTCTTTTTTTTTTAGGTTTTGTTTTTTTTTGCAAGGCAAATGGGGTTAAGTGGCTTGCCCAAGGCCACACAGCTAGGTAATTATTAAGTGTCTGAGATCGGATTTGAACCCAGGTACTTCTGATTCCAGGGCCGGTGCTTTATCCTTTACGCCACCTAGCCGCCCGTGCTAGCCACTTAGTCGCCCCTAGTAGGGGTGTTTCTTTACCTTAAATGGAATTACAAGTCAAGTCCTCATCTTTTTCTTACTTAACTCATAGTTTCATTGTGAAGAAACTACTTTGTAAACTTCAAAGTTCTATAGAAATCAAAGTTTGTTGGAATGTCATTAAATGCTATTTCTACTATCATGCTTTATGTAACTGACTTTTTCATTTTTGATAAGTAAATTATTTTGCAATATACAATAAATAAATGACTATTATTTACTTTTGCAGAAGTCAAGCCACAGTTAAAACATAAGACATGTCAACAAAAGCTGGAATGTCTCATTTTAATGAAATGCCTTACATTGGGGATATTGGCACATTATCTTTAAGGAGGGACACTGATGTTTCTTAAAATTGGGAAGTTTGGATATTCTGACTTCTACTTAAGACTCACTTTATGACTTTGGACAAACCACCTAATGTGTTTTCCCTCAGTTTCCTAGTCATGAAAATAAAGATAATAATCTTTCTCCTCTGCCACACTAAAGAGAAATAGGATAGGTTAGAAGAGGAAAGAGGAGGAAGAAGTAATATTTCATTTTTTCCTCACCTCCATGATTCAAACTATATTTATAGTGCCTAGTATGTTTACATATAAAAGTATATTTAATCCAATGGATCTGTGGTCTTATTGGTGGCATATCTAATGGTGCAGATTATCCTACCTCCATGCCTACCAACTCGCACAGCTTCTAGCCATGGACTCTCATAAACTTTCTATAGGACATTCCCCCAATATGCTGGTGAAGGGGAAGGTGAAGATCCCAGTGGAAAACATAGGTTATCCATAGTCATTGCTTCCTCTCTCACATGACCAGTTCACTTTCTTTTTCAATTGTCTATTTCTTTTATAATGTTTATAGCCGGAGCGGCTAGGTAGCGCAGTGGATAGAGCACCAACCTTGGAGTCAGGAGTACCTGGGTTCAAATCCGGCCTCAGACACTTAATAATTATTTAGTTCTGTGGCCTTGGGCAAGCCACTTAACCCCATTGCCTTGCAAAAACTAAAAAACAACAACAAAAAAAACTATAATGTTTATAGGACTGTCTTCAGAGTCAAGAAGACCTGGCTTCAAGTTCCCCCTTTAACATATACTGGTTGAATGATCCTGGACAAGTAACTAAAAATACAAAAGGCTTCCAACACTCTTGGCAACTCGTGAGGACCATACGTTTCAGAGCTGGTGCTGATCAGCATTTTTATGGATTTTCTCTCTAGGAGTTCTGTATATGAATAAAATCACAGATGCAATCCCATCCCATTCCCATTTTAAATCTTTTCCCCCTTCATATTTCCTTTCTTTGTAGTGTTTTATGGCTGATTCACACACGCCAGGGGTCCTTCTTTTGTCTTCTGAGTGATTCTCAATTTTAATGCTTCAGAGACTGTGATGTGCCAATATTTGAAGTCATGCAACAACACAGGTAGAATTTTAGTATTTTAATTTTAGTCTTTCATTTTAAGGATAAATTTGAGGGGGTAATTTAAAAAAGTTCTGCAGTTTTTTCCTAAGCAATAAGGACCCCCTTCTTTTGTCTAATTCTTGTGCAACTGATTTCCTAGTTACAATGTTTTTTTCTAATTTAAGAGTTTTTAATCTGGAGTATTTGGGAGTCTGTGGATAAATTTCATGGAGTTTAGTAACATAGTTGACAAACAAAATTTATTTCACTATAATTAACTCCCTTCATAACCTTATCTATTTTATTTTGTGAATTTAAAACCTTTTTTTTTTTGGTGATAAGAGCCTCTTAGGTTTCATCAGACAGCCAAAAGGGGTCCATGACACATACAAAAAAGAGTAAGAGTCCTTGGTTTGAAGTATATGGATAAAAAAGATACATTTTATAGGTTGTCCATATAAATATATACAGTTGAATAAATCATAAATATTCTTAAATATTCTTTTTTTTTCTTAACAAGGCAGTGGTATTAAGTGACTTGGCCAGGATCAAACAGCTGGGTAATTATTAAGTGTCTGAGGTCGGATTTAAACTCAGGTACTCCTGACTCTAAGACCAGTGCTCTATCCATTGCACCACCCAGCTGCCCCCATCATAAATATTCTTTACCCAATTCTTTACTAGCTAATAGATAGCTAGTCCAAATTCTCTTGAATGCTTATGAGTCTCTTCCAGGAGACCAGCAAATGCGTTAGGGTTTAACAGTTCAATATCATCCACAGATTGAAGCATTTGGAGGATATCCCTATCTACAGAGGATTCTTTTTCATTTTGGACCATGCACCAGATCATCTCCATTAAGGAAGCAAACATTTTAGTGAGCATATATGTTCACATTTATATCATAATTAATATTAGCAATTAGAGGGTAATTCAATGTCATCTTCACAGCTATTATATATTGTAAATGGTTATTATATATATCAAAGATTATCTAATAATTTTTATTTTACTTTGGAGACATTGCTGGAATGTAATCTTGAAATGAATGCCCTATGTAATCATTTTTAAAGACCATTACAAATGGGGTATTCTCGGCATTCCTTTTACTGACTATGGTCAACCACATGTTGGTTTTTGGTTATTGCATCATTTATTCTTATAAGAATTTTATGTAGATGGGAAAGTACAAGTATAGTTTGATAGATGTTGATGTTCCCTTGGTTGTCTCTATTTGAAAATAATAAGACCTGAGACTTTTCCCAAGCCTTTTATGCCTTCATCATTTTTAGATATCTAAAGAATTTGTCTGCTAATGTCCATAAAATTTTATCAGATACAGTTCAAAATCTTCTATGTACATTTGATCTAATTAATCTGCTTCTCCCCCATGTTTTTCATTGATGATGATGAAGATGATGATAATTTTGGATTGCAAACTCATAAGCACTGTAGCCACTTAATTTGCTATTTATACCATGAATTCATGATCAAACAGTAAACATACTGAATTTCCTCCAACTGAAAACAGCCCTTGGAGATGATGGTTCACTACCTCTTACTTTCTGAGTTACTTTCTGCATGGCTAAAAGGGACTCATTTAAAGTTTTTCTTCCTAAGTCCCCTGTGATGGAGCAGATTTTCAGTGTGAACCAACTCAATGCTATTGTTCCCCAATTCCCACCTTAACTTTGGTCTTCTCATTCTAGGCTTCAAGACCATATCTACTCTTAGCCCCATTAGATGACTAATTTCTCCCTAGTCTCTCTAGTCAAGCATATCATCTGTCCTCACTATTCTCATTCTTCTACTGTTAATATGAGATTATAGGTGTAGGTAGAATGTTCTGCTTTCCTGTCTGCCAGGGTTTTACTTTTCTCTTTTTAGAGATATATCTTCATAGATAATGACAGATATCCTGACCTAATTCAAAACTCTCCCCCTTCCCCTCTGATACATCTGACAGGTTTTTAACCTATCAGAGATACAAGAAACTTCTTTCCTTCTTTCTTTTTTTTCATACTCCCTCCCTTCTATCTCTATTCCTCTTTACTTTGCTTTACTTTCCTCTTTCTTCTTTTCCTTTCCTTAGAAATATTTACAGGGAAGATAGAGTAAAGGCAGAAATACAAACACTGCCCCTTCTTTCCTCCTGAGAGTATATTTTCTTTGAATTACCTTATTTTGGGAAAATGGAATCACACTTCATTAAATTTTTATATAGTTTCTTTAATCCCATAAGTTGTGGCATAATTGTTGAATGAACACCCTGCCTCAATCATGGGCGGATTCCAGAATGTTATTCCTTGGGGACTCAATGCTGAAATGACTGGCAATAAAACCTAGGATTGACTCTACCTCCAAACCTCTTGGATTTGCTTCCCTGTTCTTTCCATATTTGCAAGGTCAAGACCATCTCAAATGTTCACATAGAGTAAGAAAGAATAAAAATAAAGCAGCAAAGAACAAAAGTCCATATTTATTGGCCATATGTATATATGTATGTATATATAGGCTTTATATACCCACATCCTAGCCTCCCTCATCCTTAAAAAAAGCAACTTAATTATCATCATCATCATCATTGCCATCATTTTCTATCTGAACTCATTCTTCAATGGTAAGCATGCTTCCTTGCCTGTCCAAGTGATTAAAGACACAGAGCTGTCATTGTACTAATACGGCTCCTTATCCTTTACAGCCAGCTCTTTTATTTCCATCTCTGTCCACCTGACTCCTACCTCTCATGTCCCATTCCAGATCAATCCACTTCCATGGTGCTTTCTGGAATATATGCTTCATAGGTAACAAACTGATTTTAAATTTTTATTTTTCATTCTTTCCATCTTCATGCCTTCACTGAGAACTGATTCTCTTTTCCTGACAGTTTCCATGGTCACCTTTCCAACAATGAAGTTAACACTCATTTATGATGACAAGATCAAGGTTATGACCATATCTGTACAAAGTTGATGAAGGGTGGGGAAGTCTCTCATGAGATATGAGTAAACTGAGGAACTGGGAAGTTGGGCATATCAATGTACATGTTGAAGTCTGTTATTAAGGGGGCAGTATTGATGAGAATGGAAAGACCATGAACCAGCTATTGAATTCATACAGACCGACCTTTGTAGAATTTTAAATCACTAAGTAAATATCAGACACTTTATATAATTATCACTGTAAGTTATTATTATGAAACATCATAGTTCAAAGGTCTTGCTTTGATTGTTGTGGATCTTTTCTCTACTGTTGCTAGTCATAGAATTTCTTTGACTTCATTGCTGGTCCTTGATAGACACTGTGCCCCCATAATTCATTACTCTGCAGTCCATGTGGGCATGAGCTACTCCAAAGTTATCTACATCCTCTAATAACTGAAAGATTTTCACTGGGTTTGGCACAACTTGAAGTCTTTCCAGCTTGACAGAATATTCCAGAGCTTATGGTCTACTAGATTAGCCTTCCCCTTTATGTCATTCTGTAGCAGCCGTCAGAGGCAGCTGGGTGTCTCGCTGAATAGAACACTGACTTGGAGTCAAAAAGGCAAGTTCAAATCTGGCCTCAGATACATACCAGCTGTGTGACCCTGGGCAAGTCATTTAACCCTTTTTGCCTCAGTTTCTTCATGCATAAAATGAGCTGGAGAAAAAAATGAAAAACCACTCCAGTAAAAATGACTGCACAATGCTAATTTTTTTTCTTTTAGTTTTTGCAAGGCTAAATGGGGTTCAGGGATTGCCCAAAGCCACACAGCTAGGTAATTATTAAGTGTCTGAGACAGGATTTGAACCCAGGTACTCCTGACTCCAGGGCTGGTGCTTTATCTACTATGCCACCTAGCTGCCCCTCATATGATAGTTTCCTAATAAAGGTTGTAGAATATAATTCAATTGTTCCAAATACAAAGCAACAAACCCAAAAAGCAATGTTAAGCCCCTACTATGTGTCAAATACTTTGCTAGGTACTGGGGCTAAGTGGATAAGGATAAAAAAAGCATTATTTCTAACCTTTAAGAAGTTAATTTCTGCTGGAGGGATATAATATATAAGCAGGGACATATATGATTATAGTTAGTGAAGAAAGGAGTATTAATAATCATTAATTATATTGATGAAATTCCTTTCTGTTGACAGGTCAATTCCTATTACCTTCAGTCTATTCTTCCTTTGAGAAGGGAAGAAAACGAGTGAGCTCAAATATGCTATGGCTCCCAATTTGTTTAGAGAAAGGAATGTCAAAATTGCCAGTACAGAGATGGAAGGGCAGCTTATGTTTGAAGCCATATTTGAAGCCTTAGATTGCCCAGTAGGAAAACTATTAATTTGCTCCCCTAGAATTTTGATTCTTTTTTTGTCATCAATAGATGTGTTCTAGCTGAGGTGAACTCCTACAGATGTGCCCTAACATGATGTGTAATGATGGAGGGGGCAGGTAGAGGAGTTAGGGGGCAACCTTGTTGGTGATATTGAAAAAGTGCACTGATCTCCTTGATTTTATATGATATAGGGACCTCACAGAGTTTGGCAGAATGTGGTCAGCAGTGTATAAAGAACCAGCTTAGGAAAAAAGAGGGAACAAGACTGAGAAGGAGAAGTGGCGCCCACTTTGAAAAGGCAACAAGAATATTGGAAGTTGTATGAGCAAAGATATTAGTTTTCAAGGCAGTTTCTTTCTGCTGGCTATTTAGGGGAAAGGGAAAGTGGAGGGCAGGGAGAATTGATAGTGGAACAGGAGCTAGATTGATGGAGAAGCTAGTCACTGAGTATGGGAAATACCAGATGGCTAGTTTATTTACTAAGAAACACTGCATGGAAGCCTAGAGGAGCAGACAAGGTCATGGTAATACTATTCCAGAGCCCTAGACTGGAAGTAGGAGACACTGGACTGCCAGAGATGGGGGGACAATATAGAGCCAAGGAAAATACCCAACTCCATCAATTCCAATCTGCCTCCTTCCAATGTTAACCTAATTTTCTAGAAAATCACATCTTGGATGCTCATAAAAATGCAGCTAATGGGGCACAGGGGAGATTTGTTTCTTCCTTTCCCAGGGATGCCAAGTTTCCATTGTAATTGCTTTGTATTTTCATCACTGAGTAAGATGCTCCAGGGGCATCTGGCTTCCTATCCATGTGCCAGGCTTCTGGATGGGCAACTTCTTGTAATCTCAATCAATGGGAGAACAGGCCCTGAAGTGTGTATTTAAGGTTTCAAAGTGATTACATCCCTCAAATCAAGCAAAGAGTTTCCAGATGCTGGAAATAGGCTGAATAAATTCAGTAAAATAGCCTCAAACATTAGCCTCATTGTTGATTGTGAGGACCAAGAAGAAACCCATTCTTTCATTGCTCATTGTATGTTTCACTCTTCTCACTCAATGATCCCCATCCCAGAGAGGAATTCCATTAGCATTTGCAGATGTCACCATAAATGGACTAAAAAGGAGAAAGCTTTAGGACATGAAATAATCAGACTATCCCACTGATATCATGCTGTTTGCAAACTATTTCAGAATTTCAGGAAATTAGTTCCCCTTAGATGGATCCTGAATCCTAGTGTGCTATTGCTTAGGTTCTTAGTAACTTGTTAAATAAGATATGCTCCTGGGAAGCTTGGGAGGAAGTAAAGGAGGTGGTGTTGGGGAAAAAAACCCAACCCAATGGGTTTTGAGTCATAGAACCTCTGTCACTTAAAGGTATAGAGAATTGGGGATTTTTGAGCTAGAAAGATATTAGAGGTCATTTAATCTAATATGGCTGATGAAACCTTAAAGAGTTTAAATGGTTTATCTATGTTCACACAGAGTAAAGATCAGAGGGGAAATGCGAATCCAGATTTTTCTATCTCTTAAATTAAACATGTTACACTGTCTCTCACTTACTATGTGATCTTGGCCAAATCTCTGTTCCAGCTCATCCAGGATTTTTTTTTTTTGGGGGGGGGCTATATTTCATTCAATAGAATGTCCTATTTAAACACTTACTTGATATTTCACCAGGTTTTTTTTTATTACTCATCTATAAAATGAATGATTTGGCCTAGATTTTTCTCAAGACCCCCCTCCCTCCAGCTCTGATAGTCTTTTCTTTCTTTGTGTTTTTTTTGGCAAGACAATAGGGTAAATGACTTTCCCAAGGTCACACAGTTAAGTAATTAAGTGTCTGAACTGGATTTGAACTCAGGTCCTCCTGACTCCAGGGCTGCACCACTTAACTACTTCCCTCAGCTCTGATATTAGGATGCTATCATTAATAAGAAGCATTCAGGAGAATGGATAAGGAAGAAAAGAGATGGAGTGCCTACAGCTCAGGTTCCTTACACTTCCTCTTTTAGCACCTTCCTATATACTCTTTACTTCCCAGTAAGTTTTGAGAGGGGGAATGGGATTTGACAAATGTTCAGACAATTCAGGGACATATCTGGTGTCGGAATGTGTTTGAAGTTCTGGTCTTTGGAGGATCCCATCATTTCTCACTTTCCTCTTGTTGCTCCCTGCTTGTCCAGACTTTCTTCCCTGGGTTGCTGCCATCCAGAAATGCATATCCCGAGCAAGTCTCAATTCTGGACTCTTTCCTACAAAATTTAATAATGGTTTGTTTTGTTCTTTAGGGAACTCCTTTGAACTATCTACTATTGCCTTAGAAAACATCTGATACCCCCCCCCCCCCCGTGGGACGTTGGCCCTGGGGCGGCTAGGTGGCACAGTGGATAAAGCACTGGCCCTGGAGTCAGGAGTACCTGGGTTCAAATCCGACCTCAGACACTTAATAATTACCTAGCTGTGCGGCCTTGGGCAAGCCACTTAACCCCATTGCCTAGCAAAAACCTAAAAAAAAAAACACCTGATAAATGAACTCTCGCTAAGGTGTCAGTAGCTTGTCATGCTGCCTCTGCCAGGAACAAATATAGTTTAGAAGGATGGTTAATTTTGTCAAAAGAATACCTCTATAATGGTAGAATTCTAGGTTATCAGTTGTGATTGGGGTGGGGAGTGACTTCTCAGCACCCTTTAAATAATACTTAATCTAGAACAGTATTTTCAAATGGGGTTGGATACAATTTAGGGTACCACAAGTCAGTGAGAACCAAACAAGACACCTCTTGCCTTTCCTGTCCTTAATCAAACCTTCTCTAAGGACTGAAGACCTTTGCCCACATTCTCCTTTCTTCTTATGTAATGCATTGGACATCCCAGTGATTTATAGGTGTATATATTCTCAATGGAGACATAAGTGATTATTTTATACCTTACCAACAGGAGTGACTATACTATGTTTTAATTCAATGAATATTTTTGCTTAAGTCCATCCAGATACTCAAGTCATCATTTCATGAAATACCAAGGAATTTTTTGGGGAGGGTTATATTGAATTCAATAGAACATCCTATTTAAACATCTATTTGATATTTAACCTTGGGCAAGTTATTTAAACTATCAGAATCTCAGTCTGTTTGCAAAATGTATGTATGTAAATGGGGATAAAGATAATATTTGTCTCACTGAGTAGTTCTGAGGATAAAATGAATGAGATAACATGTGTAAATCATTTTGCAAATCTTAAGGTTCTGTTCAAATCCTGATGTTTAACCTTCATTCTTTTTTTTTTTTAGGTTTTTGTTTTTGGCAAGGCAAATGGGGTTAAGTGACTTGCCCAAGGCCACACAGCTAGGTCATTATTAAGTGCCTGAGGCTGGGTTTGAACTCGGGTCCACCTGACTCCAGGGCCAGTGCTCTATCCACTGAGACACCTAGCCTTCCTTTAACCTTCATTCTTGAAGAGAATCCTGACATCAGGGAGGCAATGCCATGACAAACACATGAACTGGATTTGAGAGAGGGAGTGCTATGCTAAGTCACCAGCTTCACTTTGTCCTCCAGAGCCATCCTAAGGTCTTTCATAGATTTCAGTTTCACTGAGGCAACACCCATTCAATGACTAAGGCAGATAAGAAAGAAATGAAATGAAGAATGGCCTGCCTTCCTTCCTTCCTTCCTTCCTTCCTTCCTTCCTTCCTTCCTTCCTTCCTTCCTTCCTTCCTTCCTTCCTTCCTTCCTTCCTTCCTTTCTCTTCTCTCTTTCTTTCTTTCTTTCTTTCTTTCTTTCTTTCTTTCTTTCTTTCTTTCTTTCTTTCTTTCTTTCTTTCTTTCTTCTCTCTCTCTCTCTCTCTCTCTCTCTCTCTCTCTCTCCATCTTTCTTTCTCTTTCTTTTTTTTCCATCCTTACTTGTGAACATTCTTCCAAAAGGAATGTAATCTGGCAATGTAACTGAAATCTGGCAAATCACTCTGGTTCTCTTTGATTGGCAGACAACAGGTACCAGGCCAAGCCCCACCTGACCATTGTTGGGGATTGAATCAGAGTAAATGTAAATAGTTATCAAAAATGAATTGCAAAATATTCACAACCATATGAATAAATGCTCCAAATTACTAATAAACTCATTTGGGGTTTTCCTGACAAAGATACCAAAGGGGTTTGCTATTACCTTCTACATCTCCTAATACAGATGAGGAACTGAGGCAAACAGATTTTCTCAGGATCACAAAGCTATTGCACTGCCTTTGATTGTCTATTATATGTTAGCACTCATTTCAGCTGCAGTTATACTGTTGTGAATATATTCTTTGATGACCAAGAGTGCAGTCCAACAATGCCTAAATAGCCTGGGCAATTCTTATGCATATTTTCCCATAAATTCATATGGGATATTCACTTAACATTTGGGGCCTTTCTTATATCTTCTTGATATTAGAAAAATACTAAAGGAGAACACAGACTATCCACTGGTTATTTGTTATGTTATTTGCTATGTGAACAATCCATTTTCATTTTCCAACATAAAATTCTTTGATGAAATTTTTACATCCTCTTCTATTAGTAATTGCTTTTTTTTGTAATTTGCTGAAGGCTGCTTATGCCCACTCTTTATCATAGATGGACACTCCTCTATCCCTGGGCAAATTTCTTTACTGTAGCTTGGTCTGCCTGCCTATTCGAGGAATAGCCTGTTTGCCTATTTCCTTAAGATGTGCTGAGGATGAAATAATATCAGTTTGTTATTGTTAAATACAAAACATTATTTTATTATACTTACAATGAGAGGAACTTTTTCTGGGTTCTCCTGTCCTGTATTGATCTCCTTGTTATAAACAGCTTCCTCCTCTTGGGTTTTAAACTGATTCATAATTTTTCACATCTCTCTCAGCTTTGAGAACAAAAACCTATTACATGCTTACTCTGACCTCATATCTTATTGTGCTTGCTTCGCTGGATGGCCCACATTAATGTGACAATAATAGTCAAGGTCAGGAAGCTGTAAATAGTCTTTGGGAATGGTGCAAAATCCCCAATGATGCTTTGAGCTAATAAGGTATGTGAAAAACTCAACCAATGACATTTTTACCTTCACAATCTTCTTCATTTGGTTGCTCGATCAGGGCCTTTTGATGGCTTGCCAATGTCATCAGAAGTTCCTGAAGCTGTTGAAAAGGTCCTTGTGAATTTCAATGATGACTTTTATTCAACAACTCCATTTAATTCCTGATGGTTCCTTTGGTTTGACAATCCCTGATTTAGCTGTTATCTGCTTTGCAGTAGCTTCAAGACGAGCATGATAATGCAGGTTACTTACTCAGAATATAAACAGGCCCTGGACAATCCCATAAAAGTCCCCTGAATGTTTAATGGTTCACTCTCACAGCATCAGCAAGATAGCTGGGACAAAGACACACACTGGATTTGGGTTTAATTCCCATAGTCTTCTAAGTCACAACATAATAATACAGTCTTAGTATCATTGTACTTTGTACTTAGAGAGCTGTCCACAGTGCTGATTTTCTGAGTATCAGTATGATTTGAAGTCTTCTCACACAGTGTATACACTCAGTTGGAGGTGTCATTCCCCCCCACCCCTGGTAACCATGGTGGCTGGACCTAAAAGAGTTTCTCTTTTTTGGAATTTTGATTTTTGAGGCACTATAGGAAGCCTTTACTCCCCGAAAAGGCATGTCTCCTCATTGATAGCTGCCTAGCCACGTGACCAATTGACCAAGGCCATTTTCCAGCAGATATTACATTGTTGTACATCCAAGAGTTCCCATCATTCATCCTAGTCTGAGTATTACCAAACCAGAAAGAGCATTGAAGGCTCATGCTTTATACTAACAACTTTACTCCAGTCCGTTGTTGCCTGACTTCAGACTGACTACTGAAGCTATCTTTTCTCTCTTTGCATCAAATTTTTTTTATTTGAAATCTTTTTAGTCATTTGTAACAGATGAAAAGTAGGTTTGGCCTCTAAATTGATGACTAATCAGAGAGTCCGAATATAAACTCTGCTAAATAAAGTTGATTGAAGATGCAACATCACTAGGATGGAAGGATGGTAGATTAGCCTTCTTGAAGAACTTCTATTTTTCAAGAAGTACCTGCTATCATTTATGGAATGCACTTCCAGGAAGGATAAATATAATGCATTTAAAATTGATATCCTGCATGTGGAAGTAAGACTGGGTTCAGAGAATGACGTTCTGCTACAGTTTGAAAGTGTTCCTGGAATTGACTCACTTAGGAAACTATTCCATTTTGTTGTATGTTGAAGAAACACAAAATACTACCCAATATTTACAGAGTAAATATTTCAAGGATCTTTCTGGATGGATGATGTTTGTCCCTCATTATCCAAGAAGGTCATGACATCAGGGAGGTAATATTAGAAACCAAGTGAATAGGATTTTGAGTGGGAGGTACTATGCTAAGTCACCAGTCTCACTTCTTATCCAGAGCCATTTGGATCCAGTGACTAGGTATGAATCAGGATGACTGGAGATGACCTTGGATGCAAGGCAGAAAGTGTTAAGTGACTTGCCCAAGGTCACAAAGCTAGTAATTGGTAAGTATCTGAGACTGGATTTGAATTCCCTCCTCTTGACTTCAAGGCCAGTACTCTATCTCGGTATACCCAACTGCCAATTTTTCTGGGAAGTTACAGATAAGTATAGAAGGTATCAGAACACTTCAACTTTCAGAATTGGAAGAAACTTGCAAAATCAATTTTCCTAAAACAGAGGTCTGACTGTACCTTTGCTCTACTCAAGAGACTTTGGGAGTCTATTTTTTTGCTTCCAGGATAAAATATCAACTCTTCTTTTGAACAAGTTTGACTTCAATTTATCTTCCCAATATGATTTCAAATCACTCCCCTCATACAATTTGATATTCCAGGTTAATTCTAATTGCTTCTCCATATGTGTCATTTCATCTTCCATCTCTATGCCTTAAGACTCCAGTATCCTTGAAATGTGTTTCCTCCATCCCCTTAAGTTCTAGGAATCCCAAGCTTTAGGTTTCAGTTCAAGGTTTTTTTTTTTTTTAATCTTGAAAGACAGCATAGTGCATTGGAAAATGTCTTTTATCTGGCATAAAAGAATCAGAGTTCAAATATCATTTCTTTCTTTTAATATTCATGTGACTTTGGATTGGTTATTTATTTATTTGTTTGTTTATTTATTTAGGGTTTTTTTGGCAAGACAAATGGGGTTAAGTGGCTTACCCAAGGTCACACAGCTAGGTAATTATTAATTGTTTGAGGCCAGATTTGAACTCAGGTACTCCTGACTCCAGGGCCAGTGCTCTATCCACTGAACCACCTACTCACCTGGGATTGGTTATTTATTGACTCTGGGCCTCCCTTTTCTTAAATGTAAAATAAAAGTGCTATACTTTATTGTCTTTAAAATCTCTTTCAGTGCTAAACTTAGAATTTTACTTGAGGTTTATTTTGATTCTCTTTTAACCTTGGTTGCTATTGCCTTCCCTGAAGAAATTATTTTATGTATTTTTATAGACATTTCTGGATACATTTTGGTTTCCACAAGCATAATCTAAGCTTTCTGAGATGGAATCCTTTGTTGCTTCGCTGCCTTGACTCTAGCACATTATTTGGCAAAAAACAGGTGCATAGAGAATGCTTGTTGAATTAAATTAGCCTCCATTGGCATCTTGTTAAACCCATGCCTAAAAAGAATTCCTTTTACAAAACAAGAATGAAGTATTTATTCTGTGAACATTGTATAATATTGAGTTTTTCTCTGACATAAAACACAATGGAATAGTTTCCTAAGCCCATGTGCAAGATAAGATATCAACTTTAAATGTATTTATATTTATCCTTCCTTAAAAACAATCCACAAGTACAAGGCAGGTACTTCATGAACAATGGAAGCTGTTCTCCAGGAAGGCTTATCTACCATCCTTCCATCCTGGTGATGTTGTATCTTCAATTAACTTTGTTTCACTAAAATCTGAAATGAGGCTGAAGACATGAACTTTGTAGGAAATCAATTCAATTTTGAGATAGCTCTAATTAATAGGACATATTTCTTTACAGCAAGTCTAAATTAGGTCTTTTTCAATTCTGTCCACTGATCTTCAGGTTCAAATACAAAATCTACATTATAATCTGTAAAACACTTGTATACAATATTGTGTACCCTAGGATTTCCTTTTCCAAAATAAACATTCCCAGTTCTTTCAATTTATATTTTTATGTGGGAAGAATTCATGATCTTGAACCATCCTATTGAACTCCTCTGGGTGTTTTCAGTTTATACATTTTCTTCTTAAATCCACACCTATTATGTGGTGCATATAATACTATAGATGTGATTTGTCTAGGTTAGAGGACTGTGGGATTATCACCTGATTGTTTTTAGACTGCTTTGCCTCTTTATTAATTTATTGTTTTTTTTCAAGGCAATGGGGTTAAGTGGCTTGCCCAAGGCCACACAACTAGGTAATTATTATGTGTGTGAGGCCAGATTTGAACTCAGGTACTCCTGACCAGGGCTGGTGCTCTATCTACCATGACACCTAGCTACCCCTGCTTTGCCTCTTTAAATAGAGATAAAAATTGAATTCATTCTTTTGGCTGCCATGTATTAGCGACTCAAATTGAGTTTGCACATGTTAAATTCTCCAAGATCCTTTTTTTTCATAACTGCTATCTTGACATGTTTCAACAATCTTGTGATTGTAAAAATGATTTTTTTGAACTGAAATTCTACCATAAATTATAATGTAGGGAGGTTATTTCCTTCCAAGTTTCCTATTATTTCTACCTTAGAAACTGTGCCAGAGAATTTGAAAGAATAAGGTAAACTTAGAAATATTGCCACATAAACAATATCAAATCTTGAATTCTATTTTTTTCCTAAAAGTCTCCTGGGAGCATGCTATACATGGACCTTCCTAATATGAGGATCCTGGTCTGTTCTCTTTTATAATCTTCTCAACTCTATGGAGCTTGCACACCTAGTGGAAAAGATATTCTTGTAGATCATCCCAAGGATATCATAACAGGTTCTTGGATGCAAAAGATATTTCCTTCAAGCATTCAGTCCAATCATCTATGTATCTTTCAGCTATCTTGTCAACATTTCAAACATTAGGAACCATGCATAAGGCAGTGAATTAGGGCTTTGAAACTACAAAGATAAAAATTTAAAAAATGTTCTCAAGGAGTTTTCATTCTATTGATATAATTTGTACAATACCTTAGAGTTTTCAAAATACTTCCACACATATTACGTGATTTGAATTTCACTATAAAACTTTAGGGGTAAATATGAGAGATGGTATTATCTATGGCTAGACTACAGGTTTCTTTAAAAAAAAAACATCTGGGAGTTTTAATAGACTGTATTCATTGCAAATCAGCTATGTGATAATAGTAACCATAAAAGGCAACATGATGTTAGCTATAATAAGAGAAGCTTCCAGGAAAGAGAAGGTGATAGTTATATGGTCTAGCCTGCAAGAGAATTCCTGGGAGATTAGTGTTTTATAAATTCTTATTGATTGAGCAATGACTTTACTCAGTGCATATTTGGAGAATTGGGTTTACATCTGGCCACCTTTGCTTGGGAACCGCATCAACAATCTAGATGGTTTAGCTTGTTGAGAAGATATATATGGAACTGATAAGCATCTCCAAGTCTTTGAAGGATTATCACACCGAAGAAGGATTTGGTATATTTTGTTTTTCCCCAGAGATAAGAACTAGGAGTACTAAGTGAAAGTTACAAAGAGGACAAATTTAGACTTAATGTCAGAAAAGCTTCCTGACCATGACAGCTATCTAAAAATAGAAGAGGTTGACTCAGAGTGATGTCCTTCCCCTTTGGGGTCATGAAGCAAAAACTGAAAGACCAACTATTGAATGTATTGTAGTGAGAATCTTTCATCAGCATTGGATTGGCTGTTAGGGATCGGCTAATTCTCTGAATCAATGATTTTGTGATCCTCATATGTCAGATTTCTGGTCAAACAGTGATTCAATAAACATTTGTTAAGCACCTTATATTCTAGACACTGTGCCTAGGTACTAAAGATAGAAAGAAAAATAAGAGTCTTTGCTCTTAAGTAACTCACAAACTATTGGGAGAAACATGCAAATAATTATATATAATACTATGTTCAGAATAAATTAGAACTATTCAACATAGGGAAGACACTAGAGTTAAGAGGGATTGGGAAGGCTTCCTATAGAAAATGGAATTTTAGCTGACTTGAAAAGAAACACTGTGTTAGCAGCACAATACCATACAAATATAAAATATTAGTATTTTCTCCCTTTATAAACGTTATTTTTCTACCAATGAGGAAACTGAGGCACAGAGAATTTTAATGAAATATATAATGTTTCACAACTACCAACTTGCAGTTTGTGAAACTCAACTTCTGCAGTTCTTGTTTCAGAGTTCTTTCTGTTACCTCCTACTATGCCCCAAACCCAGGCTTTGGCAGACACACTGGGCACAGATACCAAGCAAAAGACATCTGTGGTGCTTGGTTCTGGTATTGTGAAGAGAGTCCTCTGCTTAGCAAGTTATTTCCCTTATAATACAACTCAGAAAAGATCTTGGAAGGTGTTCATCTAATTGTGATGTAGATAAAGAGTATAGTTTGTATTTATGACTTGGAAGAAATAGTTCTGATTATTTTGTGATATTTTGAGGAGAGATTGGTGGAAGTTATAGAGCTAGATTTAGGCTTGGAGGAAGGAAAAAAAATTCTCAGCATTCAAGATATCTCAACGTGAAATGAGCTGCCGGGGGCAGGGGTGTAGTTTGTTCCCCTTTACTGCAGGCCATCAAACGGAGACTTTTTGAAGAATACCATCTTTTTTCAAGTTAACTTCCAAATCAGAGGTTCTGTGATTTTCTGCTTCCTACATTTAGAACCAGAAGAGAGTTGACATCACATGATGTCAATGGATTAATGCCAATGTCTAATGGAATGCAAGATCTCCAAGGAGAGGGATAGTTACACTGTGGCCTTTGTTATCTCCATTTTCTTAGGAAAGTATCTGGAATGCAATGGATGCTTCTAGACCCTTGTAGAATTAAGATGAGCTGAACTGTAAAGGTACTTTTTAATCTTCCAAATACCAAAGACAATTTTGGTTTGAAATCTTCCAAGCCACTTTTTCCTTAATCCCATATAGATCCTATCTACAAAGATAAAAACAAAAAAAAATGTTCTCAAGGAGTTTTCATTCTATTGGTATAATTTGTACAGTGCCATAAATAAGCAATTTTTTTTTTTGTGGTCTGACTTCAGGGATAGTGGGAAGATACTGATGCTTCCCCAAATCTGTCTACTCTAGCTGGCTGGTATCTAGAGTTTTACTTTGAGAATCTCATATCTTTACCTTTTATTCTTATTAAAATCTAGGTACTTCTAGGGAAGATAACAGTTTAGCCATTTTTAGTTTTGAGCTGATGAGTTTCCAGACAGCTTTCAGGAACAATTTGGGTAAGTTGAGGGGGAAAGAACACAAGGGTAGTGAGCCCCCAGGGGGTTGTAAAAGGAGTGTTACTAAGAAGGAGAAAGGGGCATAGAGTGGGAACCTTGAAGACAACTTAGCCTTCCTTGTGATTTTGCTCAAGGCTTTCCTTGGGCAGCTCAGTGGAAGGAAATAATAACATCAACACTTCCTAACCTAATTTGGAGAGACAGGTCTCCTGCCAGGAAAAGATGTGGTAAAAATTCAAAAATAGGTGGGGGGAGTGTGGACAGCATCTGTGAAAAAATCACTATTTTTGACAAGCTGAGGGTTTGGGCATCTGGAAGTCTGAGCTTGTCTCTTACTGATCCACCACCAATCCCTATCGCCATCAGAGGGTACTTCCCAGGAGTATTCCTGCCAGAGCCTTCCTCACTTCCACGGATGACTGCCCAATGTCAAATCCACTGAGCAGCCTCTGGGAGTGAGGACAATGTGTTTTGTAGCTGTCCAAGGGTCTGATGACTTTTTAAAGAGAGTAACAAACCCAGGATTGGTGAACAACGGACCACACAACAATGCTGAAAAGCAAATTCTCACCCCTTTTCTGCAAGTGTGAAAACTGGACCCAGAATGCATTTTGAACAACAAATCCAAGGTCAAAAAAAAATCCCTTGTGCATTCAGTTTAAAAAAAAAGGTGACATTGTTTGTTACCTCTGATTTTAATGCTTAGTAAGAAAATAAATCCTAGAATGTCACAGATAAAAATAACATTAGAAATTATTAGTTCAACTGTGGTATTTTAAATGTGAAGAAAATGATGTCCAGGGAAATATATTTGTCCAAGGGCATAGAGTAAATAAGAGACAGAGTCAATGGTTCAGTGATTGAATCAAAGACCAGATCTTTTTTTATTTTTCATAACACCATATTGGACTCCAATCACAAACACACAAATACACAGAATTGTGAGCACATTTTCTCTCTTTTCTGATCTGAACAACAGTCATTGAGGTAGGTTTAGCTAAACACATGCATGCATATCAGAAATCATCTAGTTCTGACATGTACCTAACAAAACCCCACACATTTATGTCACTTAGAAGTTTACAAAACTGTATATTATCCCTTTTGATTCCCAAAGCAACCCCATGAGATAGATGTTATTACTTCCATTTTATAGATAAAAAAACTGAAACTAAGAAGTCAAGTTACTTAACTAGAGTCAAGCAACTAGTGTGTGTGTATATATATATATATATATATATATATATATCTGAGGCAGGATTTGAACTCAGCTCTCCCAGTGTAATGCATCAGTCAGCTACCCTCACCATGCTTCACTCTAGAACATATTCAAACAATGCTTGTTTAGATTCTGAGGAGTCTTAGGTGAAGGGGAGCCCACCACCTCCCAGGTTAATCCAATCCACTTTGGGATAGTTTTAGTTGTAAGAAAATGCTTCATATGGGACCTATTCTATCCCTTGGATGACATCCACTTATTTCTCTAGTTATATTCTGCTTCCTCCTTTTATTTCCTTTCTTTGCCCAGAAAGAATCTTTTCTTTTTCCTGATTCTTAGATGGTTTATGCCAGACTTTCCTGACCTCTCTTTCCTTCCTCCTTTTATTCCAACTCCAGACATTTGAATCTTTTCTTATCTATAAAAAAAGACAAAGTTGAACGACATGGACTTATTTGAAGTCCCTTGCAGTGCCATCTTTCTATGGTCCTGTACTTATAAGAAAACATTGATGACCTTTGACCCAGAAATACCACTAGGTCTTTTTCCAAAGACTATTAGGGGAAAAAGGAAAATAATCTGTATGTTCTTAAACATTTATTACAGCTTGCCTCGGGGTAGCCAAGAACTTGAAATTGTGAGGAATTGCTATTAAGATAAACTTGATGATCTTAGAAAACATGGCTAGACTTGCACTGTGTCTTGCTTTGAAAAGCAAAATGAGCAGAAGCATGAAAACCCTGTATTTTATAGCAACAGCAATATTATAAGAATAACTTTGAGAGACTAAGTCATTTTACTACAAAAGACATATGAAGACTCTATCCGTATCCTAAGAAAGAACTGATAAATGGAAAGAATGATTTTACACAAAACATGCACATACATTTGTATCTAGTGGTAGCCATCTCTAGGGGGGGGGAAGAAAAAAATTTACATGGTATATTTATAATTTATTTAAGATGAATAGCAAGTTGTACATAAAAGATTTACAGGTTCATGTGTAATCATCTTTTTATTATTCTAGTATGTTATGGTAATGCTTATTTATTTCATAAATTAAAAAGAAATAAAATTATTTATAAAGAAAGAAAATTAGGGGAAGCACAGTAATCTTCCTGGGAAATAAATATAATTTACCAAAGAAATATGTATGTGCAGAAGGAGGAAACTCTACTTTGTTTATTTAAATAATTATAATAAGACAGATCTTAAAGGGGCAGACAGGTGTAGAGGTAGAATCCATTATTGCCCTGACAAAAGTCAGTGCAGTACTACTAGGAACTTATCTTACTTCTAAATTGCACCTGCAGTTTAGAACCAAACCTAGGTCGCTGCTGAGCACTAATCTTGGTGAGGGGATATTTGAATTATTGAAACTTGTTTCCCCTTTTGCTCCTCTGATAAAGGCACTAGATTTGAATATGTATTCTCAGGCTTTTCTCTTCAAGGGAAGGGAAGAAATACCATTCCAGCATGCTGGTCTTTTCCTCTGGCCTCTTCCTGTCTTCCAAGTCAGAGTAGAAATGTCATTCTATTGGCTCCTACACTGGTTCCTTCTCCTAAATTGATAAATCCTAGAGGAGATTTTACTCTGAGACCAAACTCCTAGATATAGATTACCTACCTGAATTCATTCCTCAGTGATTAATAGGCTACCATAAGGTCATTCCCTCCCTATTTTTGGTATTCCAACCCCCTGCAAGTTGGCATTTTTCAAATCATTTACCCCACTCCTGCTGTCTAATTCCTTAATCTTTTCCTCCTCAACCCAATGCTACCATACGACTCTAATATACGACTCTAAAACTAAGCACCCTTTTCATTGTACTCTTGAAAATTCTCCCTCCATAGATAACAAACTTGTTTTGACTTTATTTTACTTTCCTAATCTTTCCATCTTTTGTCTCTAACTGAAACCTAGTGATACTTCTCTGATCACCCTTTCCAGTATCGACTGTATTTTTCACTCACTTTATTTCCTATTCCCTCCCTCCCTCACTGGTCAAACTGGAGGAGTTTGAATATTTTTTGCTCTCTCTTGTGATTTCCAAGTTCACTCTCTGCTGCCATCTTGTAATCAACTCTCAAACCAATTCTTTTCTGTCATCCAATCACTCAGCTTCCAGGATGCTTCCTTTCTTTTCTCAATAAAGTCAGTATCTGACTCATGGTCTCTCTCTTCTCCTCAACTCCTACCTTAATAACAGTGGACTTCAATATGCATATTGATAAACTCTCAAATACCACAACCTTCCCATATCTTAATTTCTCATTTCCTCTGACCTACTCCTTCAACTCACCATCTCTCTCTCTCTCTCTCTCTCTCTCTCTCTCTCTCTCTCTCTCTTTCTTTCTTTTTAGATTTTTCAAGGCAATGGGGTTAAGTGGCTTGCCCAAGTCTGCACAACTAGGTAATTATTAAGTGTCTGAGGTCGGATTTGAACCCAGGAACTCCTGACTCCAAGGCCGGTGCTCTATCCACTGCGCCACCTAGCTGCCCCCCCACCATGTCTCTTGTATGTATTCTCTCCTTTCTAGGTTTCCATTATACTTCTCTGTGTCAGTTCTCCTCCTACCTGTTTAACTGCTCCTATTTAGTTTGGCTCTTTATCCAGGTCATTCACAGTAATTACGTTGGGTGTCCTCTTTCTTCCAGGACCTTGTCCTGGACCCTCTTCTCTTCTTTCCTCTATACTTCTTTTTCCTTTGGGATCTCATCAGCTCACATAGATTCATTTATATTCTCTAGGATAATGATTCTCTTATTTACCCTAAATGCTCTCCTAATCTTCAGACTTTCACCTGTAGTTTCCTACTGAATACCTTGAATGGACTGTGTCAAAGGAATTATAAATTTGCCATTTCCCAAAGAGAACTCATCATTCTCCCCCACCTCTCTTCCTAACTTCCCTATTACTGTTGAAGTCATTACCAGCTTTCACTCACACAGGCTCATCATACAGGGGTCATTCTTGAATCTTCATTCCTTTTCTCTTATCTCACATCCAACTTGATTTTAAAAATTTTACCTTACCTATCAATTTTATCTTCCTACTTTCTCTTTCTTGTATATGCCATCTTCTCTGGCACCACTACCATATTGACAGAGACCTTCAAAACCTTCCTCTTGGGTTATTATAATATCCTTCTGATTGGTTTACCTGCTTCAAATCTCTTTCAATACTGTTCATCCTATACTTAACTGATAAATCTCTCTTCCTAAATCATAAGATTTTATGTTCCAGGGTCAAATAAAAAATCATCTGGTGTTCAGAGCCCTTTCTAATACCTGTCTTTTCTGTTTTCTTACATGTGACTTAACCACTACCTTATCTGCCACCTACTGACACTGACATTCATAAGACAGTCCATATCCCTACTCTTTGATTTTTGCTGACTGTCCCTCATGCCTAGAATGTTCTCCCTCATCATCTCTGCTTCTTGGCTTCCCTGATTTCCTTAAAATCTTAACTAAATTCTCATTTTCTACAAAGAATCATTCCTAATGCTCCTGAATATTTGTGCCTTCCTTCTCTTATCTATCTCCAATGTATCCTGTCTGTATCTTATTTGTTCATTGTTATTTTCATGTTTCCATTAGACTATCACCTCCTTCAGAATAAGGATTATCTTTTGCCTTTTTTGTATCCCCAGGACTTAGAACATATTATGAGTCTAATAAATTCTTGCAAACTGATTGACTGGTGGTTTATTAGTAGACTTTAAATCATATCCTCTGCTATTTGCCCTTTGAATTAGCACAAAGTGACAATGAAACTGATATAAGCATCCCTGGGTGCCAAATTTAGCCTCTTTAAGAGTTTTAATGATCAAGGCTAATTCTAGCCCACTGACTTTCTTCTCTTTTCTTCTCTCTCTCTCTCTCTCTCTCTCTCTCTCTTTGTCATCTGTCTGTCAGCCTCTCCATATTTATCACCATCTTTTATCACCATATTTATAATTTTGTAATTTGAATTCATTTTGTAAAGTGCCTACTACATGTTAGACACTTTGCTAAGCACAGGACATACAGAGACAAAGGTAAAAAGAGTACCTGCTTTCACAGAGCTTCTATTTTTTTGGGAGAGGGTATAACATAAAAACTGATAAGGAAATACAGAATAATTTTTCAGACTCATGATATCATGGCTAAGGGGATCTTGCAGTCAGGAAACTCTACCACAAATCTGCAGCAATTTGGTAGCTTACAGTCTCAGAGAATTACATAAGGGAAGGCTAAAAGTATAAGGAACTCATTCAGTGTCACACAGTCATCAAATGTCAAAGACAGAACACAAAGGACAGGGAATAGTATTTATGAAGTAGTACTATAGATCAAGTGCTCTGTCAAACATTTTACAGATGTTATCTCCTTTTCTTCTTACAACAACTCTGTGAGGTAGATATTATTGTGATTTTCATTTCACAACTGAAGAAAATGAGGCAGACAAAAGTTTAATGATTTTTCCAAGGTCACACAGTTAAGGGAGGGCTGGAAGACAGGTTTTCCTGACTTCACCATCTAGATGCCTCTTCTCAGTTCAGATTCCTGACTTTTTATAGGTTTTGTTTATCATAATTTCCCTCACAGTGCTTTAGATGCAATTTCTTTTGAAGAATGGGGGAGAGCCATCACTAACTACCAGGAGACTTAGAGAAGGGCTTGTGTTAGTGGCTTTTAAACTGAGGTTCTCAGAGCCAAGTTGATTAAAAAAGTATATTTTTGTCTTTATTGATTTTGTAATACTGCTGAAGAAGAGAACAAATGATATCAAGTTAGCCTGCCATCCTTCACCATTATCATCTTTGATTTCCTCTAGCAGGCCCCTTCAACCCCCCCCCCCCAAATTCTGCTCTCCATCCTGCCATTGACATGCCTTGGAGGACCTTTTGCCATGGGCATTGCAATGCAGATGCTGTAGATGCTGCCTGTGTTTTTCCATTGTTTATTTATTTCTTTATTTTTAACCACAGAGGTCTGGGCAATAAAAGCTTCACTTTTATAGTCTGTGTGACATAAATCTAAGTGCAATATTTACTGAGAAAGACCCCTTGATCAGTCACTGCAGTCTAGGAGGGCTCAGCCCTGCAGCCGGGGTTCCTTTTAACAGCCTAAAAGAAAAATGTTTTAAGATCAAATGAACCACCTGAAAGGAGATCTCACTTCTTCATCCCCTGGGGAAGAAAGGAACTTTTTACCTTTCAGTTTGAAATTTTAAGAATTGTTTGACTTTTCCAGTTCAGTTACTGCAGAGGATTCATGATGGGGCCTGTGGCTGTTCACAGGATACTTAACCTACATTTTGAGGCCTTTTATATTCCTGAGACTCAATGGCCAAGCTCCTGAGCCTCTCTGGGCTTTAGTGTTCTTATCTCTAAAATATTGGGGTTGTTTCTAGGTTACCTCTAAGATTTCTCTGAGCTCTGATATTCTATGATTCAAATAATTAGGAATCTATTTTACTTGTAAAATAGCCGGAAGGCTTGCCAGCACTAAATAGAAATGATTTTTGGATCCCCAACTGTTTTGGATAATGTTGGATTCTCTCTTGTTGTATTTGCATAGATAATTGAGAGAGGATTGTGAATATATTTGCAGACTCCAATCAGCTAATATCTCCAATGTGGAGTAAATTGCAAAGCTACTTGGGTGTAAGATTTTACTGTCATCTCACTAGTTTTCACTTAACTGAAGATTGTTGATCCTGGGTTGTTAGCATGTCTAGTGCTGCTTGGAGGCACCTCATGTCAGACTCAGTTTCAAATTCAAATTCAGACACTTTTTAGCTACACATAACCCTGGAGAAATCATTTGTCCTCAGTTTCCCTAACTGTAAAAATTTCCTTCCTGGACTTAATAAACTCAATAAGCATGTATTTCCTTCCTTGATTCTTTAGCCAACCCTGTTAAAGGGAGGCTTTGTCCTTGGGTTTTCTTTTCTTCCTTTCCCTATAAAGCCATTTTCTATTATAATATACTATTTAATATAGTAGCATCCATCTGATAATCCTTATGAGATGGATAGATAGGATCATGTTGGAAACAAGTGAATGATGGAAACAAAGACAACAAAGTTTGTTTTTTCTAATGACAACCACCTTGAGGAGCTTATGGAAGTCCAGAGTGATAGATTTAGAGGAGGAAACCATGGTAGAGGCCCTAATCTAACTCCTTCAAATTATAAAGTTTGAAACTGAGTCCTCAGGAAGGACACTTCATTTTTATGAGGTAGATGCTCAATGCAGTATTCTTACCACATTGATTCTTAGTGCTTATTTTAAAGATGAAGCTTTATCTAAGCTTCAGATAAGTTATTACGAGCCCATGATTACATAGCTACTGTTTCAGTTTTGAACCAATCCTCCTCACTTAAAGGCCTGTTCTCTGTTCACTATATAACTCTCTCTCATGCTAAAACCTGCTGAAATTTCTGTAAATAGATAGGTTTTGTTCCTCTCTTTTCCTCAAACAGGAAAATAAAACTTTAGCATGAAATATAGAAGACTGGAGAAAATTTATCTAGCTGATAAAAATCCAAAGCTTCACTCTCACATTGGCTCTTTCTGTGGTTTAGCTAATATGCCCCAACTAACTGAGCAAAGCTTGGAAATTGAAGGCACATGTTCAGTAAAATAGGGATTAATTAATTTCAATAATTTGTGAATCTGAGCCAGTGGGACTACTCATTTGATGGTGGCAGGGAAATCCCGGCTCAAGGAGAGGAAAAAAATATCCAAACCAATTGGACAACTGGAAAATTTGTCCCAGCTGAAGAATCAGCTCTTTGCAATGGGGAATAGTGCTTACTGGATATTGGATTGGGCTTGTATAGTTAAGTGTTGCCTATCTACATATGCATTTATGAAATATATTGTAAGCAGCCAAGAAAGATCTTAAAGATCCTTTCCAACTTTAAATCAATTATGCTGAAAATAAAGTCATTGTTGGAGCTTTCCCTGTTATAGGATGAGAAGTTATTCCTATGACTTTAAACATGAAATTTGACCAATGAAACCTATGATAAGGTATTTTATATTAGAGCAGGAAGCAATAGTTTTCTAAATATGGAGACCAAGCTGCTGATTTTTTGTTCGTAAGTCGTAACAGAAGTGAAAAGTGGTGACCAGAAATAGGCAAAGAATATTGTGAAGGCCATTTATATCAACAATATATAATATGGAATTTCCCCACTCCAATTTGGGGATCCCCCCCCCACTATGCTCATGTCCCATTTAGGTAAATGGAAATATTGTCTCAGTTTGAGCTCCCACCCAAGGAAGACTCACAGACCAAGCTAATCACTAGAAATCCAATAAGATAGAACTTAATTGATTTTGTTGTTATTTTTTAGTCATGTTCAACTCTTTAGGACCCCATTGGGGAATTTATTGAAAAAAATACTGGAATGGTTTGCTACTTCTTTTTTCTAGTTAATTTTATAGCTGAGGAAACTGAGGCAAACATAGTTAAGTGACTTGCCCAGGGTCACACAGCTAGTGTCTGGGGTCACATTTGAACTCATGAAGATGAGTCTTCCTGATTTCAGGTCCAGCATTCTATTTCCTGTACCACCTAGCTGCCCATTTAATTTATATATAGTTACAGCAACAGTATCACCAGCATGATCATCAACAAAGCAAGCAACCAACCAGTCAACCACCACCAACAATCACAGGAAGACCCATGCCATAAATTTTTTCCTAAAACTTCACAAACCAATGATGGTAGGGCAAGAATGGGATTTGGTATGTTGGAGATGAGGGTAAGGTAGGATGAGTTGAATTCTAAGATCCCTCTTAGATTTAACATAATTTGATGTAAAATCCAGAGATTCATTTGGATTAGTCAATGCCTTCTAAATTGCAAACATCCCCAGGAAGCTTAAAACTAGTGTCCATTAGAATCTTATTGGCAATTAATTCAAGAATATTGCTTGCCCTTTCCAGGAAGGAATTGAGAGTTTTGATTAGGGATATAAAATGCATGGTTTTGTAACATAGTAAATTATGGGCATAGGACAACCTATTAAAGTGACAAACCAAAGGGATATATGTGGGCATTGCTGTTTATGAAGTGAAAGAGGAGCCAGTTGGCAGAAGGCACCCAGGGAGAACTCAAAAGGGAAGGGAAAATGACTTAAGTTCCTTAGAGTCTTGATGGCACTAACTTCTTGGACACCTTGAAAATATCTTCCATACTGCCTTTGGATGTTGATAAGGGAATTTCTTCTTCAGGCCGATAGTGATTTCCTGTGTGACTTGAATCACAAAAATCCCAGAGTTAGAAGGGATATTAAGATCATCCTGGGACACTGAGGTGACACAGTGGATAAAGGCACTACCTTTAGAGTGAGGAGGATCTGAGTTCAAATACAGCCTCAGACACTTACTAGCAGTGTGATCCTTAGTCCCAATGGCTACAACAATAACAACAAAAAAATCATCCAATCTAATCCCTTCCTTTTGTAAACAAGGAAAGTGAATGAAGTCCTGAAATGAAGTCACCTGCCCAAATTCAAACATCTGGTCAGTGACCGGCCAGTTTCAAACTGAGAGTTCTTTATACTAGACCAGGACTAATAGTTTTAGAATAAAAGCTTATTATATCACGAATGTTCATGGAAATAATCGTTGTCTCTACAAATATCTTCATTTTATTTTTTTAAAAATTGAATACAGATTTACTAGGTTAGGGTGTTTTTGGAAGGAAGGATCTGGAGCTATAATCTCATTGGCTTAAGGAAATTCTGTTACAGAAACTCTCTTAACTGATGCAGATTAAAAGCACATCTATTCTGTGGTTCTAGGTAATTCCTTGGACACTGAGAGGTCATTCAGTCAGAATGTGATGGAAGCAAGATTTGAACCCAAAACTTTCTGATTTCAAGACTGGCCTTGTATCCATGGCTTCACCATACTACCTTTCTCTTTATTACCATCTTTTTCCTTTCTGATGTTTTTCTTATTTTTTCTCATGCATTCTTTCTTAAGGTAACTCAAAACATTTTTGGCTGTCATTTTATAATGTTGACTCTATTGAAATCTACTGAAATTCTTGTCTTACTCTGGCTACAAGCACATTGATAATACATTTCTATTTGTTATTTTGGAATTTCTAAATACTGAGATTCTCAAAGAAGAATCTGCCTTCCATGGGATCCCTTCTGAGCAGCAGTCACTTATTTTTGAAAATTATATTTGTTTCTACTTTAAATTTAAACACCAAAGAAAAAGAACATTTTCATTTATTCAGCAGAAAAAGAAAATAGAATTCTATTTGAAATCTTTGATTTTTTTAAAGTATATGATACATTTTATGATGTTACCTTTCAAAATTGTTCTGACTGCCAAAGTTTCCATCTGTTTGTTTTAGTGTCCATTTTAAAAAAGTATTTCATTATTGGTAACTCTCTTTTTCGATCCCTTAGAACTGAAAACGGGAAAAATATCCTTTTAACAAATATACCTAGCCAAGCAAAGTGAATCCACACAGAGACTATGTCTGGAATTATATGTCTTTCTGCATTCTGAGTGTATTGCCACCTTTCACAAAGTGGGTAACACATTTCACTTTATTCTGGGTATGATCATAGTTGATCACTGCTTTGGGTGGAGAGTTTAAGTCTTTTAAAGTTGTTTTTCTTTATTAAATTGATCTTGAATAATTTTTTTCTACTTCTACTCACTTCTGGATCAGTTCCTACTTTGCAAGGTTCTCTGAAATTGTCTGTTAATTTTTCATGACAAAATAGCATTCAATTGCATCCATATATCACAATTTGTTGAGCTACCCCCCAAGTGATGGATATTTCCTCAGATTCTTTTCCTTCTCTGCTCTTTTTTCATCTCTCCTCCTCTCCCCTCCCTTCTCTTCTCCTTCTCCTCCTTGCATGTTCAGTGGACACTCTGTGGCACTGGTTGGACAAGCATGAATGGTTATGATTTACAGCATTGGAAAGAACATCCATCAAAATGAGATTCCAGATCCATAGGAGTATCTGGATGCTCTCCACATCTAGAAGCCCATCTGGGACATGGAAGACAATAATTTAATTCAACAGCTACTTCCTAAGCACTAACAAAAACTGAACCCCGAGGATAATTAATTTATATTCCCCCCCCCCCCGCCTATTCTATTGTCCTCTTGGAGCATTGTAGAAATACTGCCAAATCCTATAGGACCCTGGGATCCTTTAAAGACATCATTTCAAAAACAGAACTTTTTCAAAGACCATCAAAGGGTCCCCAGTGAAGGAGTAGACTTCATTCTTTGCCACAAGAGTGACAGACACACAGCCTCCCTGGTGACATTACAGAAAATTACTAGATAGAAGCTTGGAATCTTGCTGAAGAGGACACCAGTGGCTATCTTAAAATCCCAGAATAGAGTACAGATGGTGGTGTTTTATATTCATACACAGCCTGTCACTACAAAGGATGATAAAGCACAAGGCAAACTCTGTTCAAAAACACTGGTCATGGAACCTCTGGGGAAATGAGAGTGCTCTGTGGACCATTTGAAATTAAGATATCATTTAGGGGGTGTTAGGAAAAATATTGGTTAATGACCTCCAAAAAAACCTTCCCTTTTCCCAAGAACTTCTTGAAGGTTTTTATAGTACGAAGTGGATTTGGCAACAGAGTCAGTTTACTTTTATTCTGCTATTTAAAAATTTTTAATTCATCAATTACCTACTATATTTAAAGCATTTTTGAATTTTGTGACAGGGAAGGGATAAACACACAAATTAGAACCCAATATCTTTCCATTGGAGTCAGGAACCTGCAATTAATGTCCCTCGGCTGTCTGTGGAGGTAGGGAGAGAGGGGGATCTTGTGGCCCTTAAAGTTTTCAAGTTTAATATTGAAATCTTAACAATCATTGATTTCTAGGGAGGTGAATGCCAGTTAGAGACTACAGGTAGGGAACTAAATTTTTCATGTCAATAGAGGGGAATAGTTGGACAAATAATCTCATCGTATCACAGACTTTGCTGAGACAGTATAATAAGATGTATTTAAAGAGTTTTACAAAACAAAACAAGCTACAACATCTTTTCCCTCCCCACCTTCTTCCCCTTCCTTCTCCTTCTCCCATTCCCCCCTTTTCCTTTTTTTCCTCCTCTTGCTCTGTCCTTTCCTTTCCCCTTCCCCCAATTTATTCTTCTCTGCTTTCTGCTCCTCTTCCCTCTCTTCCTCTTCTCTTCCTTCTCATCTCTTCCTTCTCTTCCTTTTCCCCTTACTTCTTCTTCATCTCCTTCCTTTTCTTCCTCCTCTTCCTCCAAGGTATCTGGTCCAACCTCTCCTCAACTTTCTTCAACATGCCTGACAGGTGGTCACCAAGTGTTGGAGAACTCAACATCTCTGTTGGAAACCCATTTTAGTTTACATTTCTAATTATTAGGAGATTTTTGCTACCATTTAGCTTCTGCTACTCTGAATCTTACATTCATTGATTTTAATTCTGTTCTTGGCAGCCAAGGGAAAAAAAAATCTAGCCTCTCTTTTACATCATAACTTTTTGAATCCTTGAAGATAATTCACTCTCTAATCATCCAGGATGCCTAGATTATGTTACTTTTCAATCACATTAACTTTGTGTCACAACCAGGCTTCAATTTAATACTAATATACTCTATTATGATATAATTTGGTCAGTAACCAATATGTAAATTTAGTGGACAGTAGTAATAATAATTCTAGAAACATAGTGTCATTTAGTGTTACTATATTGCTTCCTATGGGGTAGTTAGGTGGCACAATGAATAGAGTGCTGGCCTTGGAGTCAAGAGGGTGGGAGTTCAAATCCAGCCTCAGATACTTGATGCTCACTAGCTATATGACCTTGGGCAAGTCACTTAACCCTGCTTGTCTTGCCTCCAGGGCCATCTCCAGTTGTCCTGATTCTCCTCTGGCCTCAGGATCTAGATGACTCTGGAAGAGAAAATGAGACTGGTGACTTAGACAGCACTCCCCCTACCACCTCAAATTCAATTCATGTGCTTGTCATGGTATCACCTCCCTGATGTCATGGTCTTCTTTGAGAATCAAGTTCAAACATCATCATTGTTTCTTATATGAATTTAAACATGGTTCTTACACACTTGGTTGCCACCATCATAATTCACTCCATCTTGGGTTTTTGAATTGAATTTCTGAATTGTTAACAATTTGCGAGTGTATAAGATTTGAGTTTTTCTATGAATTGTTTAAGGTTTTGAAATACTCTTTCCATTTCTAATGTAATTCTTAGATAAATATTAAAGTATTTCCATTTTGCTTACCAACTGAAAAAGAAGAGAGAGAGAGAACCCCCAGAAAACAAAGTGATCACTAAAAAGAGAATCCAGCCTAGACTTAAAATTTGTCCCAAGTAATAGACATTTGGATATTGAAAACCTAATGAAATCTAGTAAGTATTCCATTGCTTTTTAAACTTCTACTGGATTAATATACATACCTATCTACTCATTTTGTTCCATCTAGATGGATTCAGTTGTGTGTCACTACATAACTCAGGCAATATTGGGTTATAACCAAGTCTGTAAGTCTTTCTAATCTGTTGATTCTTGAAGTATTTTTCAGCTGTTGGGCAATGCACAGGCAAATGTTAAAATGGAGGTGTCTAGTGGGATCATATATGGAGGGAAATATAAAGTGGCAGAAGTCAGATTTTAGGGATTATTTTTAAATGTCTAATTGAATCCAGAACATATTTTTGGTTTTAATTGGGCAATTGTTTGTGTTTCAATAGTGAAGTATGAGAAAAAGCCAAAATTAATGAGTAAGGAATGCCCAAGATCAGAGTCCAAGACTATATCTGTAAGTAGGTGGTTTTGCCTTAGTTTAGTTCTGTTCTCCTGTAGTGGACATGCCATACACTTACAATTGCTAAATAGGAAGCTTTGAGTTGGAAGGAACCTCACAGGTCACCCAGATGGACTTAAGCTTATCTAAAAACCCTCTCTTTGACAAGTTGTCTGGCAAGGAGGATGCTAATGATCTGGGTCGAGTGGTAAAGGTGAATATGTCACCTTACATGAATTCAACAATTGGTAAATCAACATAAGGACTGAAGAAATTCTGGAGTGGTATAAAGAAAGACAGGGAATAGAAGAGAGAAGGACCACTTATGATGATTGATAGGAAATATGAATGAAGTCATTTGCCTAATCATAGTTGCTTGACAGCTAAATATTGTCACCGTGTCTTGAAAATATTCTGATTTAGCTTAGCATGAGACTCACAGCTTTTATTTTTTTAACCAGTAGGAAGATAGGAGTGTTTGCCTACAGCAGGTCCCTTGTTTTCAAACTATTGGATCTTATGGACATTTGGCATCCATGAAATCACTGTGTACGTCTCCAAGAAGAGGAGGAGGTGGGGAGGTGCCCTCACACAGGATTTTGCTTTATGCCTCTCTTGCATGTCCTTCCCTTTATCACTATATAAAACGAATAACAGCAACCCCATTTAGTTAGCCAAGTACTCTGGTTAAGCATTTTACAAATATGATATAATGTGATTCTCACAAAAAGCTTGGGAAGTAGGTGCTATTATTCTCTACTCTATAGATGAGAAAATGGAGGCGAACAGACTTGTGACTTGGTCACCTATCTTGTGTGTGTACACCCACATTCATTTGCACACAAACATAATAATTTTGGGATTATTATAAATGATTTGACCACTAGATGAGGCGACATAGAAAGCTATTATAACCAAGTAAAAGACTCAGAAACTTCACAAATCCTAAGTATAAAAATAGTGATTATTTATACAATATGTAATATAAAATAGAGTGAATATAATATTAGTATTATGTGTAAACATAAGCTATTCATAGGCTAGATCTGATTTCATCATCACAGAGGACTTCTGGATGAATTGCCTCCCAGCAATGCAGATCAACACTCTGTCTTAAGAGTTGTTGGGGACATTGAAAATGTAAGTGACTTAGTCAGGGTTTCCCAGCCATTATGTGTGAGAGGTGAGACTTGAATTCAGGTCTTTCTGTATTTTTGCCCTAGTTTATTCATAGACTGTATTCTCCAGGAAGGTAAAGATCTTATCTTGGTTAAACATTGGAACCCCTCAGTACCTTTCTTACATCAATTGAATTCCCTTATGGATTGCTATAAACTAAGAATTGAGATCACAGAATCTCATAGGCAAAAAGAGTAAAATAAGGGGTACATTTGTTTGGGGAATGGAAATAAATCTATGTATGAAAAAATCTATGTACTAAATAAATCTATGTACTAGCTGATTCTTCTGAAAGGAAGCACACATAGCCAAGGTTCACCTTCCCATGTTGTTAGTCATAGCCTGGCAGAAGAGGTCATTCTAGCTGAGAGTTTTCTCACATCCTTGAGCCATTCTAGAAATCCTAAGGTCACATCCAATATTTTAAGCCTTTGCAGATTGAAATCAATATTCATCCAATAAGCATTTACTAAGCTATTCTTAATAAGGCATAGAGATACATGGGTAAAAGAAGTCAACCTTCAAAGATCTTTCATTCTATTGGAGAGACAACATGTATGCAGATATGTTCTAAAGATAGATAAAAGGTAATTTTAAAGAGAGGAAGAGAGAGAGAGACAGACAGAGAGAAAGAGAGAGACACAGGGAGAGAGACAGACAGACAGACATGGGGAGAGAGAGAGAGAGAGAGAGAGAGAGAGAGAGAGAGAGAGAGAGAGAGAGAGAGAAGAGAAATGAGGAAAGGCTATATAAGCTGAGCTTTGCTAAGATGTAAATAGAAAAAAAAGAAAGAATATTTCATGCATTGAAGTTCTGGAAACTGGTCTTCATTGATTTACCTTAAGATCATATTAGCCTTTTGGACTTCTCTATTACACTTTTGAATTGTATTTAATTTGCAGATATAGGAAATAGTAGATGACCTTTACATACAGAATCCCTAAAAATGTAGTTTTAAGCTATTAATGCTTAAATATGTAAAACTGTTGTTAATCAATTAATCAAAACCATCTATTAAGGTCTTCATCTATACCAAGAACTGAGAAAGGAGATATACAGTATTTTTTTGTATTTCTAAAAACCAAAAGAGAAAAAAGGAAAGTCAGTCCTTGTCCTCGAGGAGCTCATCATCTAATAGATTATTAAATTATGCATTATTATTAAATTAGTTATTAAAAAAAGCTTAAAACTGTGCCATAACCTTTGGGATCCCCCTTTTAGTAATAAAGTATTTGCAAAGCACTTTGACGGCAAAAATCTTGCAAAGAAGGTAGTGCCAGAATTATTATCTATTTTTCACAGCTGAGGAAGTTGAGACAGAGATTGAGTGATTTTTTCCAAGGGTTATATGAATTACTAAATCTGAAAGGAAAGACTCTTATCCAGGTTGTAATTTCCCAAATCCAAGGCTCTTTTCACCACACCACATGCTTCAAAGAAGCAAGCCATCAATCAATCCCTAATCATTTATTAAGCTCCTCCAGAGCCCCTTTAAGTTGAGATTAGATGAATAGAAATCCTCCTTATAACCTCCCTGACCAATTGCTATTCCAGTGCTCCTTTTGCACTTTTAAAAAAAGATATTATTTTTGATTTCAAGTCCCAAGTATTTTTTTTATTAATGTCTATCCTTATCACTGCCACCCATTTCCCGCTGAATAAATGAAAAAAGACCCAAAGAACAGATAGATATCCATATAGTTCAGCAAAACAAACTTCATGTTAGCCATCTCTGTAGACTTTCCAGAAGAGCTCACCCCCTCTCACTCAATCTGCCCCATTTTTAGAGAGCTCTCAATGTTCAGCTTTTTCCTTTACCTCAATCCAAACTCAGCTTTTCTGAGATAAAAAAGTATGTAAACAACTCTCACCATTTTCTATTACAAAAGAGGAAACTAGTAAAACATTTAGGTAATCAAAAAGCTCAGAGATGCCCAAATCAACCAAACAACTAAGCATTTATTTAGCTCCTATTATATATATATATCTATATATATCTATATCTATATCAGACCTTATGCTCTCAGCCTACCCCCTTCCACTGTCTTGTGAGGCTCAGAAACTGGTCTAAGATTTTGAATCTCATGCCATTTAGACAAGCTGACTGTCCTTCAGGGAAGGTGGTGCTTTGAGGAGGATACCAGCAATCCTGACAGATCCATTTCCATTTTCGCCTCTTTAAGAGCAAGAAGCCAATACCATTTTTTAATGAACTTTTTACTGTTTGATGGTGCTAGTTAAACTGATGTATGACCAGAACCATCTTTTGACCTATTCAGATCCTAAAATGTCACAGAAGGACCTATCTCCTGCCTTTTAGACAAGAGCCCATTAGTCCCCAGACAGGTCAAAGTAATGTTTCCATCCATAGATAATTTGTGACTTGAGTCTAAGAAAATGGATAAATTTTTACATTTACTTCAAATTAGTCTCTTTCTACTTAGCATTCAGCTCAAAGGAGTGTGGAGATGGAAGGAAAGCTAGGCAATTTGTAGCAATAAGTGCTTTGATGAGCTGATAATAAAAGAAAAGGGAATAGAAGCCTCCAATGGGGAAATAAAGGTGATTATTTCATGGTGTGAGTATCAGGGTCAGTGTCCTGCTGCTATTGGATATGGGTCTGACTAGGAAAGACTACTTTCTTTCAGGATTCTAGGCCTCCAGGTGTGAGAGGCCTGTCCTAGGTATAACCCCACTTTTCTGTTCTGGCTAGGGAGAACAGTGGGATCTCTCAGAATTACAAAAAAAGGATTTTAATTTTGCACACAAAATGAACAGCCCATTTTATTGGGCACACTATCATCTCTGAGAAATCAGATAGGATATCACCAAAATCATTCAGAGAAATTAAACCCCCCTAGAATAGAAGCTGCTTGAGAGTAGGACTTGTTTTATATTTTGTCTCTGTATGCCCATCATCCAACATTGTTTCTTGTACATACTTTCATAATAGATGATTCAGTCATCTCATTGATGTGGTATTTCCCCCAGGAATGTAGGTAGCAACATATCCATTCCTGCTCAAATTGGGCAACTGTTGTTCGTGTCTCTGGAAAAATTCCTCCAAAGAGAGGTACAATTAGTATTCTGGAGTCTCTTGGTAAAATTCTTCATATTAATCAAAGATTTGGAATTGGAAAAGACCTTGTATATCAGGTCAATCCCTTCATTTTATAATTGGGGAAACTGAGGCCTAGGGATGAGAAAGGATTTGCCTTGCTTGAAAATGGTAGAGAGCTAGGATATAAAATTGTTTTTTTCCATTTTAGTTTAATCAGTTAAGCACTGATTCACCTAGACAATACTTATCACGAGTAGGACCCTGAAATCTAGTTCTTTCTGGCTTGGAGGCCACCAGCTTCCTACCCCCCCCCCCCATCATACTGTTTCTTCTTTTTGTTCAGTCATTCAATCATATTCAACTCTCATGACATCAATGACTGTACTATTCTTGGGTTTTTCTTGGAAAAGATACTGGAATTTGCCATTTTATTCTCCTACGGATTAAGGCAAACAGAAATTGTGGTTTGTCCAAGGTCACATTTAGTAAGTATATGAGGTCGAATTTGAACTCAGTTTTTTAAAAATTTGAATGTTTTTTTTTCCAATTGCATGCAAAGATAGATTTCAATATTCATCTTTTTGTAAGTCCTTGAGTTCCACATTTTTTTATACTTCCCTTCCTTCCCTCCCCTCCTCTCCATGGCCGTAAGTTATCTGATATTGGCTTATCATATTATATATGTTTAACATATTTCCATATTAGTTATGTGGTGAAAGAAAAATCAAAACTAATAGAAAATAATGAAAAAGAAAAAGAAACATGAAGCAAGCATGTTTTAAAAAGTGAAAAGAATATGTTTTGGTCTGCATTCAGACTATACATTTTTTCTGCATGTGGACGGCCTTTTCCATCACAAGTCCTTGGTTCCTGAACTGCTAAGAGCTAAGTCTGTTGTGGTTGATCATCACACAATGCTGCTCTTAATGTATTCAATGGTCTCCTGTGAGCTTAGATCTTTTTTGACTACAGGTCCAGTATGCTTATCTACTGGGGCACCCAGCTGACTCTTCTGCATAAATGAATTAAAGGCAAAATATCTAAAAATGAAAATAAGACAACTCCAGTACTGGATTTGGGGAGTATTAGCTTCTGAGGAGAGAGATGAGGGAAGACCTAAATTTTCCATTATCCAGTTCTGTGATGACATCCTGGGTGCTTCACTTATTCAGTCTTGTCTATCGTATTTCCTAGCTTGTTCACATTTATAATATGCCTATCCATTGTGCTCCAGGTGACCTTTAATTTCATTCTTTAGACACTCCAAATGTTTGTTGAAGGAACAAATTGGGAAGGGATGGGACTTTGGAATGACTGGAAACCAAAGGATCATGGCTATATATTCTGGGGTTCAGTCTAGTAAATGAACTTTTCACTTATGAAGAATTTGGATATGGTATTTCTTTTAGTTCACAGGAGGAGAGACGAGCCTCAGGCAAAGGATTTGGGACTTTCAAAAAGCCCTCAGCTATCATTTTGTCCTATCTGTTTCTATAGTTGTGTCACATTAACTTTAATGAGACAGAATGTCTATCAGCTTTTGCTTCTTAGAGGAGGAATTTTAGGAAAATGATTATAGATTCAGTTCAGAAAAGAGATTCTGGATGATCTGTTATTCCCTCCTTTCCCCACCCCCACCCCCACCCTATTAAGGCTGGCTTTTTAAAAATAGGAACTTCTTATATGCTTTGTGCTGTAACCTAGAAAAACCTCAAAAAAAAATCTTGTGATAAAATTTTAAAGTGGGATGTTTTGAGAGAGGTAAGAAGAATATGATGTGAGAAGTCTTTTGACAGGAGGTTGACAAGCAGGTAGACAGAAAAGATTTATGCATACCGGTGGAGGGAAAAGAAATATGGAAAAAGACACATTTGATAACTGCCCGGAGATGAGTCATTCGCTCTTTATTTGCTGTGCAAAAAGACTTTAATGATTTTAACATTTATCCATTAAATTTTTTTCCACTTGATGTGCAATTCAAAACTCTATATCAATCCTTTGAAGGTTAGGACAGACATTTATTTTAATATGAAAAAGGATTACTAGACACTCAGCCATGCCAGCCAGCCAGCCATGGAGGGAATGCTTAGTAGGGATTGTTCTGTTGGTGCCAAGGTTCCACTGAGTGAAGACTTGGAATGATGATGAACCCTCACTGTAAGAGGGAATGGAGAAGGGAATACCCCTGATGTAAATGCTTTGAAGACAGAAATCGTTTTACTTTGTGTTCTAATCCCCCAGGGCCTTGCCATATATATATATATATATATATACATATATATATATATATTATATATGGTAATCAATCAATCAGCAAGCATTTATTAAATTCCCACTATAGTGAACTTTTAATAATTGATTGATTGATTAGTCTTGTACAGCATCAGAACCTTCACTAGGAAAAGACCCAGATCCAGTGTAATTTGGGAAACATGTCCCTGTTATGGGGAGATCCAGATCCAGGGACACTATTGTGAGGAACACTGTTAGGAAGATGAGACAGGGAAGGAGGTCCTCCTAGTCTTCTGTCTGTGATCTCCCTTTTTTAAACTATTGTATCTTCTAGTTAATAATTAAGTTTTATAGTTGATCACTAATTAAATAGTTTCCATTTAACTTAGACAGTCAAGGAGATTCTTAGCTCGATTGCTTCTTTGAAGTAAGACTGCAAGACCTGATCTGGACTTTCTAGATTCTTCCCCTTCTAGTTCCAATATCCCTGATATAACTCTACATTTCACGGTATTTTTTCAATCTACTGATGTCTTGTTGTATAAATATCTGCTAGCAAATTATCCTTTTGCTAAACTGTAAGCTCTGTGGAGGTAGGTAGGGTCTGTATATTACCTTAACCTCATCTCTTGCCCAGAAAGCAACACAGTGCTTTGTATACAGAAAATATTTAATAAATTTTGACAAATGGACTGCAATTTTCTTACACTATTTTCCTTTCCAGGAAAGGCTACCAAGCTTAATAATTATATATAGATCAAAATCTGGCATTTCAAGGTGGTTCCATGCTGCCTCGGGAGTGTTAAACCTGGAGTCAGGAAGATGAGTTTAAATTCTATCTCAGACACTTACTATCTCTATGACCCTGGGTGAGACATCTTACTTCTCTAAATCTCAGTTATTTGGGAGTTAGCTGCTAGTTGGTGCATTGGATAGAATATTGGACTAGGAATCCACAAGACCTGAATTTAAATCTGACCTCGGCTACTTAGCAGCTGTGTGATCTTGGGCAAGCCACCTGACCTCAATTTCCTCAACTGTAAAGTGAAGATAATAACAGCACCTATCTTACAGGTTTGCTGCAAGGATTAAAGAGAAATATTTATAAAGTGCTTAGTAGAATGTTTGGTGTTTTGTGAATGCTTAATCATTCCTCCCTTCTTTAGTTTCTCCATCTGTAATATGAGGGGTTGGACTCAATGACCTTTGTGGTATGGGGTGCCTTCTAGCTCTAAATACATGACCTTATCTGCACTCCGCAGGTAGGAGACAAGATGAGCTTTCTTTTGAAGGAAGACATTGGATTTTCTCTCTTACTTCTTGGATTTGCAGCGGTTGTGACAAGAGGGAATGAAATGTGGAGGATTGAGTTGACCACTTGTGCCCTGGCAGGTACCATTTCAGGGTGGGACATAGAATCCTCCTTTCAAATGTTAGTAAGTATAATGTCTATTTGTGAGTCATGGCTTAAATCAATCAAGTGACCCTCTAATTTTTAGTATAGAATTTTCTGTATGTGATTCATATCATCATCTAGGGAACTGAAATACTTGAATATTTAATCATATCGTAAGTAGATTGTCTTATAATTAACTTTCCTTTTTCTGTTGAGGGCATCGTGACTTGTAGTCACTCAGACCTAAAACCTGATTCATTCCTCATCACCTTCCCTCAATTTTGTTTATATCCAATCAGTGATCAAATCATTTTGATTCTGTTTCCACAACATCTTTTATGTTTGTCTCCTCTGACAAACACAACCCATACCCAAGTTTTGGTCATCATCACCTCCATAATTCACGTCCTTCTTTTCTCCAATTCATTTTCCAGCTGCTAAACCAATTACTAGTTAATGCGTAACTCTGACCAGTTCATTCCCCTGCTCAGGGTCTCCTAATGACTTTCATCTGTGTGCAGAAATCACTGTTTCTCTTACAGTCCCTCCTAATCTGATTACAAGCTTATTGCAGATGACTCTTCTTCATAGGTGTCAGTCAAACTAGTGTGCTGGTGTTTCCTCAAACATGATATTTCATCTTATAATTCTGTTATTTTTCCAAAGTTGCCCCCATGATTGGAATGTCTTCTCTCCTTACCTTGAGCCCTTAGAAAATTTCAAAGCCAAGTTCAACTATTATTTTCTATGGGAGATCAATTTTGATCCCTCCGCCAGTTGCTTAGTGATCTCATACAGCAAAAAATGGACTCTTCAGATATTTTGTATTTGCTTTTCTGTGTACACGATATCCTGCATTCATTATAAACAACTTGATAATAGGATGGTTTAGTTTTTGTCCTTTTATCCTTAGAAGATCCTAAAATGTACCAGGCACTAAATAAAGACTTATTGTCAGATGAATGCCGAGACATTGAGGGAGTACTTCAAGGAGTACTCTAATTAGCACTCATTATTCTGATACTTTTTAGGACAGCTAGGTGTCACAATGGATAGAATATTGGGCCTGGTCTCAAGAAGACTCATCTTCCTGAATTCAAATCTGGCCTCAAACAGTTTCTAGCTGTGTGAGTCTGGGCAAGTCTCAGCTTCCTACCTCAATTTTCTCATCTGTAAAATGAGGCACTTCTCTCCCTAGGTTGTTGTGTGAATCAAATGAGATATAAAATGCAGAGCACTTTAGAAACCACTATGAAAACTATTATTATTCACTGTAACTCTAAATGCTTGCATAAATAATGATTACAGTGATTATTAACATGTAGATACAAAGAGGCATCTGGATGGTTGAGGCAAAATGGAATGATGGCTTTCTATTGTCATATGTTAGATTTGAATCAGACACATTATATATTATTTCTATATATCTACATCTCTTTTTCTATATATATTTGAATCAGATACATTCTCTATACGTTATATCTCTATATCTATCTCTTTCTCTTTATATTTGATTCAGACACATTCTCTATATATTATATCTCTCCCTCTCTCTCTCTATATATATATTTGAATCAGACACATTCTATATATATTATCTCTCTCTGTATATATTACATATATATATATATATTTATATACCCTCATGATCCAATCCTATTACCCAAGGGTAATAGGTCCCATTCTGACCTATATCAGAGAATTATGAGAAAAGTGATTTAGAGACCTTAAAACCCCTTATAAATGTGAATTGTTGCCATGGTTATCTCTAGAGTCCCTTCTAGTTTTAACTTTCAATTTAAATATTTATTATTTCCTTATGAAATGTAAAGTACTTTGTTAGCTGTGGGTTATATACAAGGATAAAAACTGTAAGTTTGGATATATGCACCTTTCTTGGTGAGTTGATGGCTTTTTATTATGTTAATCCAGATTTACCATAAACTTTCCTTTAAAGGAGAAAACATCTTTTAATTTCACAGAAATAGTTGTCATCTGTAGTGATCTTTGAGCCCAAGAGTATAAAATCTTCCTTTTCTTCACCCTCTATTTACCAAGAAGTGATGGGACCAATTGCCAAGATCTTAATCTTTTTTTTTTTCTTTTTTTAGATTTTTGCAAGGCAATGGGGTTAAGTGGCTTGCCAAGGCCACACAACTAGGTAATTATTAAGTGTCTGAGGCTGGATTTGATCTCAGATACTCCTGATTCCAGGGCCAGAGCTCTATCCACTGTGCCACCTAACTGCCCCTTCACCACCTAGCCATCCCAGATCTTAGTCTTTTTTGATGACAAACTTTTCTTTTTTTTAGATTTTTCAAGGCAATGGGGTTAAGTGGCTTGCCCAAGGCCACATGGCTAGGCAATTATTAAGTGTCTGAGGCAGGATTTGAACCCAGGTACTCCTGACACCAAGGCCAGTGCTCTCTATTCACTGCGCCACCTAGCCACCAATGACAAACTTTTGATGACAAAAAAGCCAGTTTTTTACATTCTCCTCTTTCACCCTCATCAAGAGGTTTCTTAATTCCTTTTCACTTCAGGTTATCAGAGTGGTATTATCTGCAGATCTCAGATTATTAATATTTCTCCTGTCAGACTAAATTCCAACTTTTGACTAATCCAGTCTGTCATTTGCCTGATATATTCTGTATGTAAGTTAAATGAACAAGGGGATGATATGCAGCTTTGTCATACTCCTTTTCCAATCTTAAACTAATCAATTGTTCTGTTTGATTCCAACTGTTACTTCTTTTTTTGATATTTTATTTATTTATTTTTTCAGCTACATACTGCATGCAATAGTAATTTTCAACAATTTTTTCCCCCAAGGTTTTGCTTTCATATTTTTCTTTCTTCCCTCTCTTTCCCCCTCTCTTCCCCTGACAGAACAACCCAATATAGGCTTTACATGTATAACCATACTAAACATAGATCCATATTAATCATATTGCAAAAGAATAATTAAATCAAAATGGAAAAACATTAGAGAATAAAAACATAATATATAAGAAAACTTTTAAAAAATTGAAGAAAACTTAAAAAAATAATATATATATAAGAAAACTAAAAAAACCTTTTTTTTTTTTAAAAAAAAAAACCTTTGGTCTGCATTTAAACTTCACAGTTGCTCCTCTGAATATGAAGGGTATTCTCCGCCACAAGGTTTTTAGAATTGTCTTTGATTATTGTACTGCTGAAGTGAACAAGTCTATCATAGTTGATCATCACCCAGTGTTGCTGTTAATATGTTCCATGCTCTTCTGGTTCTGCTCACTTCATTCAGCATCAGTTCTTGTGAATCTTTCCAGTTTATTCTGAAGTCTCATCTTTCTAACTGTTGCTTCTTGACTTGCATACAGGTTCCTTAGGAGGCAAGTAAGATGATCTGGTACTCCCATTTCTTTGAGGACTTGCCACATTTTATTGTGATCTGCAGAGTGAAAGACTTTAGTGTAGTCTTCTGAAACTCCTTTGCTTTCTCTATAATCTCCCAAATGCTGGCAATTGGGTCACTAGTTCCTTTGATTCTTCAAAAACCAGTCTGCTCTCCTGGTAATTCTCAGTTGACATATTCCTGAAACTTGCAAAATCATAAGCATAACCTTTGAGACATGTGAAATGAATACAATCATTCAGTTATTTGAAAATTCCTTGATCTAGGACAACCCTGGGAACCTGTTATGGACAGTCATCCACATCCAGAGGAAAAAAAGAAGCAAAAATTCACAGAATCTGACACTGTTCACATTTTTTAAAACTTTTCCCATGATTTTTGCTATTTTCCTTTAGTTCCAATTCCTTATACACAAAATAACTAATATATAAACATGTTAAATACAAATGTATGTATACAACTTTTTCCCAGATTGTCCACTACTGAGGGGAGGGAGGTGGGAATGGAGGGTAGTAGAAAAATGCATAACTTATAAATATGCAAGTGGATGAATGTTGAAAAGCTTTCATAGCATGTAATTGAATAAATAAAATATCAATAAAAAAAAGAAAATTCCTTGGCATTGCTCTTCTTTAAGATTGGGATGAAAATTGAATCTTTTCAAACCAGTGGCCACTGATATGTCTTGCAGATTTGTTGGCATATTGAGTACCGGGCTTTGACAGCAACATCTTTTGGGTTTCTAAATAGCTCAGCAGGAATTCTATCACCTCCACTAGTCTTATTTGTTAGCAATGCTTCCTAAGGCCCACTTGACTTCATTCTCCAGAATGTCTGGCCCTGGATCAGTAACCACACCATTGTGGTTATCTGTGATATCAAAATCTTCTCTAGTTCTTTTGTGTATTATTTCCATCTCTTCTTGATTTCTTCTGCCTTTGTAAAATTCCTACCATTTTGTCTTTTGTCATATCCATTTTTGCATGAAACTTTCCCTCCATGTTGTAGCAGAGGGTCCTCGCATAGCCCAATGAAATTATGAGTTTCCCAAGATGAACAGATAGTATGACAAAAAAAAAAGTGATCCACTGGATAAGACAATGGCAAACCTCTCCAGTATTTTTGCCAAGAAAACTCCATGGACTTGGAGTTGGACAACTCCATAGGTTGCGTTAGGCTAAAAAGTTTCCCTTTGTCCTTTTATTAGCACTGCTCTCCAACATTTGATTTCAGGACTTATTTCAAAGTACTTTGGAGGGAAGATTGGGGGAGTTCAAATGGCTCTTGGCCTGTACTCTGCCATCCTGGCTTTATCTCCACAATTGACTTTGGATTTTTAACGTGCCCAAGCTTTGTGAGTGCACTCATTAGCAAAAGGAATTTGAATCTATTGTAGTGTATCATCAATGCAGTGCACTGCCATACCTCAAAAGAAGAGCTAAAATAATTATATGCTAGCTTTCAGGGGAAGAGAGAAAGAATGCCAAACAAATGTGGGAGACGGGTTTGGGGGAGATGTGCTGCAAAAGATACTAATAGAATCTCCTAATCACATGGGACTTTTATACAGTCATAGAGCAGAAACTTGAATGAACTTAAAGCTTATCTAGTTCACCTTCCTCATTTTACACATGAGGAACCTGATGCTCAGAGTGATTAAGAAACCTGTCCAAAGCTACACAGAGGCAAGGTCTGAGCCAGAGTCCTTTCAATTATACCATACTGTTTCCTCTTAAATGCTAACTCATTTGAAAGAGTCAACTGAGAACTAGATTTAAAATGTAATAGCTCTGTGGCTGTAGGTAAGCCACTTAATTTTTCCTATCCTTTGTTTCCTTATCTGGGATATCGTATAATAACATCTATCCTATATACCTCACACACTTTTGAAGATAAAGTGAACGATATGATCAGAACGCTATCTAAATTAAAGCGCTAGATAAGTGTTATAAAAATGAACGATTACGAAAAGGTTTCAATGGCCTCGTAACCTTACTGATTTGGATAGGATTTTAGTTCATACGGAACTGCCAGTCCTTTATTGCTCTTGTCCCTACCCTCCCATAAGTCCACCACAGGGGCCTGCCCATTGTTTGTACAGGAAGTTTGACTGGTTTACTCAAGACATTATGAATATTCTAATGACAGACACAGGTTGTTCATCACAGCATTTGTCCATCTTCTTCAATTTTACATTTCTTTGATGGCATTCTTCTCTTTAGTTTTTTTTCAAGGCAATGGGGTTAAGTGGCTTGACCAAGGCCACACAACTAGGTAATCATTAAGTGTCTGAAGCCAAATTTGAACTCAGATTCTCCTGACTCCAGGGCTGGTGCTCTATCCACTGCACCACCTAGCTGCCCCTGATGGTATTCTTTACTTTGATCCTCCATGTTGTTTGTTTTTTTATTTGAATTTTTTACAATTTTCCCTCTAATCTTGCTTCCCTCCCCCCACCCCTACAGAAGGCAGTCTGTTAGTCTTTACATTGTTTCAATGGGTATACATTGATCTAAGTTGAATGTGATGAGAGAGAAGTCATATCCTTAAGGAAGAAAAATAAAGTATTGTGTGTGATTGTTGCACTGATGGAATGAGCAAGTCCATCAAGACTGATCATCACCCCCATGTTTCTGTTAGAGTGTACAATGTTTTTCTGGTTCTGCTCATCTTGCTCAGCATCAGTTCATGCAAATCTTTCCAGGTTTCCCTGAATTCCTATCCCTCCTGGCCTCTAATAGAACAATAGTGTTCCATCACATACATATATCACATTTTGTTAAGCTATTTCCCAATTGATGGACATTCACTTAACTTCCAATTCTTTGCCACCACAAACAGAGATACTATGAATATTTTTGTATAAGTGATTTTTTTATACATTGCTAAAATTCTTGTTTAAGAGTAAACCCAAATATAGAATCTTACGAGAAATGAAGTAAAAGACAGAGAAAAAATGTATTTCAGTCTGTGTTCTGAAACCATAAGCTCTGTCTCAGGTGGATCATATTCTTTATCATAAGTCCATCTTTATCATAAGTCCATAATTCCATTTTCCACAGTTGCTGTTGTTGATTATAATTCCCTCCATCCATTCTTCCCCACTACCATATATTATATTTTCTCTCTCCTTTTACTCTGTCCCTCTTCCAAAATGTGCTGTAGGGTAGCTGAGTGACACAGCAGACTGAGCACTGGCCCTGGGGCCAAGAGACCCCACATACCACCCCAGAGACCCAGCAACCACTCGGCTCCTTGGTTCTGGATAGGCCACCAAATCCCAGCCCCTTGCAAGAAGTAAAATAGAAAATGTGTTATATCTGACTATTCTCTCCTATGATCTACCCTCTCCTCTATCACCCACATCCTCCCATTCCCCCTTTCCCCCTTCTCTCTTTTTTATTCTAGATGTTTATGCCTGATTGAGTGTGTATGCTGTTTCCTCTCTGAGCCATTTCTGATGAGAGTGGAGGTTCCCTCACTTCCCCCTCACCTTCCCCACCTTCCATATCATTGCAAAAACTCATTGCAAAAAAAAAAGAATCTTTTATACAAAATATCTTATCCTATTCCACCCTCTCCTTTCCTCTTACTCCTAGTACATTTCCCTTTTAGCCACTGACTCCATTTTTACAATATATTATATCTCTTCAAATTCAGTTATCTCCGGTGCTTCATCTATAAAAGCTCCTTCTACATGCTGTATTAAATGTGAAGGTTCATATGAGTATTATCAGTATCTTTTTTTCTATGCAAGAATACACACAGTTCATTATCATTAAGTCCCTCATATTTTACCCATTTCCTCTACTCTCTATGCCTCACCTGAGCTCTGTAGTTGAAGGTCAAACTTTCTGTTCAGTTCTAGTTGTTTCAATAGGAACATTTAAAATTCCCCTTGTTCATTGAAAGTCCATCTTTTCCCCTGGAAGATCTTCAGTTTTGCTGGGTAGTTGATTCTTGGTTGCATTCCAAGCTCTTTTGCCTTCTGGAATATTATATTCCAAGCCCTATGAGTGTTTAATGTAGTTGCTGCTAAGTCCTGTGTGATCCTGACTGCAGCTCCATGATATTTGAATTGTATCCTTCTGGCTGCTTGTAATATTTTCTCTTTGACTTGGGAGTTCTGGCACTTGCTATAATATTCCTGGGTTTTTTTTGGATCTTTTTGTGGGGGAGATTGGTGGATTCTCTCAATTTCTATTTTGTCCTCTGCTTCTAGGATATCAGGGCAATGTTCAAGTAGGAATTCTTTAAAAATGAGGTCAAGGCTCTTTTCCTGATCATGACTTTCAGGTATCCCAATAACTTTAAAATTATATTTCCTGAATCTGTTTTCCAGATCAGTTGCTTTTTCAATGAAATGTTTCACATTTTCTTTTAATTTTTCATTCTTTTGGTGTTGAAGTATTGTGTCTTGACTTCTCATAAAGCCAGCAGCCTCCTTTACATCCATTCTACATCAGAAGGCTTTGTTTTCCTCAGAGAGCTTTCTTATCTCTTTGTTCATCTGGTCAATTCTGCTTTTTAAAGCATTCTTCTCCTCAATAACTTTTTGAACTGTTTTATCCACTTGACTTATGGTAGTTTTTAACATGTTATTTTTTTCAGCATTTTTTTGGATCTCCTTGACTAAGCTGCTGACTTATTTTTCATGTTTCTCCTGCATCTCTCTGATTTCTCTTCCCAATTTTTCTTCTATCTCCCTTAATTGATTTTCAAAATCTTTTTTGAGCTCTATTATAGCCAGAGCCCAACTTCCATTTTTCTTGAAGTCTTTAGATGCAGAATTGTGTACTTCCTCATCTTCAGTTTGAGTATTTTGATCCTTCCTGGGATCATAAACAAAGTATTTGTCAGTGCTGTTCCTCTTTTTTCCTCTGTTTACTCATTTCCCTAGCCTGTGCCTGGTTTTGAGGTGCTTCCCGAGCTTTTGAGTTTTAATTGTGACACCCCCACAAGGACTTCAGTGTGTAAGTCTCTGACTGTTCTCCTGGTGTGCGAATGACCATGAGTGAAGCCCTCTGACATGGGTGGGGGATTCCTGATCTATGGGGGGGCCTAGACTGTAATCAGGATCTAAGTGTGGTCAGAGCCACAGAGTCCTGCTCTGGGGACAGAGAACAGACCTCGGCAGTCTCCCTCTACTCCCTTACTTTTGTTGGTCTGGGCATTCAGGGTGCATCTGCCTGGAGGCGTCTGCTTCTGTTTCCTGGATCTGGGCTGCGGCAACTGCCCTGATGACCTGGGCTTCACGCTTGCAGATCCCTGGTAGGATCCCCGTGGCTCCCCACTGATCCTCCAAGTCGTGTCTGGTGCTCTCGGGGTGCAGGTCAGGACATTGTTTGTGTTGCCGGGAGCCATGGCTCCCAGGCATCCTGGTACTGTTTCTGGGAGGCTGAATTTCCTTCACTTTGGCAGGGCCACCCCTCTAATCCCATGGAACAAAGTTTTTCCACTATTTTGCAGGTTACCTTAGATTGCAGAATTGCCTCACTGGATCTTTCTGTGGGTTCTGTCTCTCAAAAATTTAGTTAGAGTCATAATTTTAAGATTTTTGAAATATTTTGGAGAGAACTATTAGGAGAGTCTCTTCTCCTGTCACCATCTTGGCTCTGCTCCCTTCATGTTGCCTGTTTAGCTCTGTTACAATCTGATAGCAATTTCTTTTGGTTAGCTATTATTACTAATACTGTTCAGTGAAATTTAAAACCTTTTTGATCATTCTTATCAAAAAGGGCACAAAACAGAAAGTAGTTTGTCCACCACTCTGATGGAGGATGACCCTACCTACTCATTATTCTTCTTTTCAGTTGCCTTGTTGCCACCATGGGGAAAATTCTTCTTTGGAAGCTCATCATTGTGATTTGTGAATGACTATCTCAGTTCACTATATCAATAGATCTCTAATCACATAGGTTCACTTCACTCTCTTCTCTGTTCATTTTTATCCATAGACATATCAGTCACCTTGACTTCACTTCTCCATTTTCTGACTGTTCTAGGACCATTTAGATTTAACAGACATTTTTCAATGTCTACTAAATGTCAAGCACTGTGTTGAGCTTTACAAATATTATCTTATTAGATTCTAAGAACTCTGGGAGGTAAGAACTATAATCATTTCCATCTTCTAGATAAGGAAATTGAGAGACAGAAGTTAAAATATGATTTGTCCAAGGTCACACAGTTAGTAAGTGTCCAAGGCCAAATTTGCATTAGCTCTTCATAGACCAACCATGCCTTTGTTCTTGTTGAGATATATCATTTCACATCCTTTGACTTCATTCACTATGAAAAGAGTGTCCCTCAGGTTTTGTGTGTCATTTTACTCATTAGAATGTTAAGTTTTAAAATCAGGGTATATTTTTGCTTTTTGCTTTTGTATTTCCGGTTTTTAATAATATAAGCAACTGAGAAATTATTTTTCATTCATTTGGTCATGTCTATTGCAAAGTTCAAAATAAAAAAAGACTTCCTGTAGATGGTGAAATTCCTCTAGAAGTTCCTATTTATGGATGAAATTTGACTATTTTTACAAACTCTGGAATATTGTAGTGATGCCTACAAAAGCTCAATTATGACTAGAAAAAGTTTGAGTTAACTATTTATACAGAAAAAACTAAGTGGATGAAGTATATTTTTATTCAGTTGGGGTAGGGTAGTGCATAGGGTTAGTAAATCAGTTAACATCTTTCACTAAGCCTGAAAATGGACATTGATCTGGACCAGAATTGAACAAGAGAAGAATGGGTTGAATTTGCCTTTTTAAAAATTATTTATTTAAGGCAATGGGGTTAAGAGTGACTTGCCCAAGGTCACACAGACAATTTTTAAGTGTCAGAGGTCACATTTGAACTCAGGTCCTCATGACTCCAAGGTCAGTGCTCTATCTACTATGCCACCTATCTGTCCCTCAGGGTGCTTTTAATGAGCTTATCCCTTCTCCTCCCAAGCTTCTACATGAGACAAAAGCCTATTATTCCTACAATGCTATTGTTCCAGTGATGTTGCATAGCTATGAGTCATAGAATGCCAGTCTCTGAAGACTTAGAATTCATGGTCACTCCGAGAGCAATAAAAGCAAATTTGGTGGATGTGAATAGAAGGCGACACATTACTGATAAAGAAGAATAAAAAGAAGCAGCTAATGGCCAGCTACTATGTGCCATTTTTACCCAAGAAACATGAAGAGATCTAGATGAGGACTCCCAGTGTGTTGGAAGAACTCCCTGTGGAGGATATATGGGAGGGCATGGACAAGAGTTACATAGGATGAAAATGTACAGTTTCTTTTTTATCTTCACTATCAGAAGTAATAAATATAAAAACAATTACCAAAATATTGATCTACTATATCATAAAATCTGATGAGCATTGATTTAGAGCTAGATGAGACCTCAGATCCAAATTGGACATTTTACAGATTAGAATACTGAGATCTAGTCAGATTAATGACATGTTCAAGATCACAGAGGTTAGGTCTGCTGGGAATAAAGGCATTTAAAGACCCGTATAAAGAAAAAAACCTTTTATTATTTACTACTAAGCTAAGCTAATGAAGACTATTCTCTAGGGTCCTTGTAAGGAACACTGAGATATTTAATTATGTCTATATTCATATCCATATCTATATCTCCATCCCTCTCTATCTCTATCTACATTCATATCCATATTCTTATCTACATCTCTAAATCTCCATCTCTTTCTCTCTCTCTATCTAAATATCTATCTATATCCATAGCCATATCTGTACCAGAATCTTTATGTAGTTTTTTGCAAACTAAGAAACACTGTAAAAATGGCTGGCTTTATTATTATATCTCCAGTAATCCAGTAATAGTAGAAGTTGAAGGGTTATTGTTACAGGAACATTGTATTTCCAACCGTCAAGAATAATTTCTCTCTGCTTTTGATGATACAGAAGAAACCCTGAAATTATTTGAACAGGTTGTAGCATGAAAAGCTTGACTATGAGGATTTGCAGTACAGATTGATACATTTTCAAAGCCTGCCTTTACATGAAATGTATGGGTGGAGAGTAGAAGGTCATAGCAAATTATAGAGCAAATGATAAAACATCCTTTGAAATTTTGGTTCAGGTTTTTTCTTTCTTTAGATCTGATTACTTAATCTTTAATATGTTTTCCCAGTCACTTTGCAATGAATTCTCCAGTAAAACTATGCTCCTGACTTATACTCACTCTGAATTAAGGTCTGTAATATTCCAAGCTACTGTTCTTGACTTGGAGTCAGGAGATACGTGCCACAGCCTCTGTTTTACATTAACTATCATCTTATACAAGTTATTTGGCTATCTGTAGCTGGATCTCTGGATCTGAACCATGGGAAATGAATTCGATATCGACATCCCCAAGGATGACCTGAGGAAGATCACATGCCTTTGTGTAACCCCTATACTGGTCCATAGGGCATGGCACTGCCTGTGGTCTTAGACTTACAGATTTCCTAAGCTGAGGAAGATAAAATACTGCTGTAACTTCCCTGTTAAAGGCAGGGATGGAAAGAGTGTGCTTATTGCTATCACTATACCAAAGAAGAGACCCTGGCTCCTTATTGCTATAGGCTACACATATCTTCCCTGACAGTCATCCAGTTTTAGTTTTTGCCAGCAAATTAACATAGCCTGAACAACTTAAAATCCAATCCAATACAGTACAGTACAGTACAAGAAAATACAAGATGGTACAACGCAGTTCAGTATAATACATCCCGATATAATGCACTACAGTACGATACAATTAGAGTTTAGAACTGTCTAGTATAATACGACACAGTACAATCTAACGCAGTATAGTACAATGTAGTTCACTGTAACACAATACAATACAGTACCGCACAATGGAGTACAATGCAGGGCAGCACTCTACAAGATAATACTACACAGTTTAATACAGCCCAATATAATAAAGTACAGTACAAAATAGTACAGTATAACACAACACAACACAATATAGTACAATGCAGTACAGAATAACTGCAGCAAAATCCAGTACAATACACAATCCTGTGTAATATCATATAGTACTATCCAGTAGAGTACAATATAGTACAGTGCAGTATAATACAGTCCAAAACAATAAAATATTATTCAATACAATATCACACAATGCATTAAAGTATATTATAATATAATATAGTTCAGAATCATGTGGTACAATATAATATAGTGTAGCACAATGCAATGCATTGCAGTACAGTGCAGTGTGGTACAGTGCAATACAAGGCAGCATACAATATAATATAATATAATGCAGTATATTACAATACAGTAAAATACAGTATAATTCAGAACCATATAGTACAATATAATATATTGTTAAAATGTTAAAAATTCAGTTCCTAACTGCACACACACACACACACACACAGTAGAACATTTAGAACAATACGGTACAGTATGGTACAGTACATAACAATACAGTACAATGTAGTACATTGCAGCTCAGCCCAGTATAATACAGAACTGTGTAATGCGGTACGGTCCATCTCTACAGTTATCCAGTTACATTCTGCATCGCCTGACACTTTGTCCGTCCCCTAAGGATACTGAGCTTAAGGAGTCTCTGCTGTTCAGGGAAAGCTAGTGTTGGGACAATTCTCAGTCACATGTCCATCTGTTTGGGGGGGGGCTCTGATTAGCAAACATTTCCTCTGGGCAACAGAGCATCATCTGCTTTGGGGCAGCTGCCCCAGTCAATGGCTTTGAAATTCTCTTTCCCTCTCCTCAGTCACCCTTCTAAGTCAATAGCTAAGAATCCCAGCCTTCAGTCAAGCTACAGTAGAAAGGTAATCGAGGTCTGGGTTAAGACGAAATCTACTATTAGAATTCTCCTTAGGCCTTTGAGGTTCCTTGCCTGTTTTTTTTTTTTATTGTCTCTGGGTCTCTTAGTCCAACTTTTACCCAAATTAAGTTGAGAAATTCATTTTAGTTCGTAACTCTTATCATACTCTGCCAGCTAGGAAAACATCCTTAGAGCTCTATTTCCTCATGTGGAAAAGAACTGAGTAATACTATTCTAAGGAAACTATTCTCTCCTGCCCCATCATGCTGCTCTCTTTTATGTAGATAGTGAGCTTTTCTAGCTAGACAAGGTTATAAAACCTGGTGCTTTATGTTCCACTTCCCCAGGAAACATAACAGAATTGGATCTCTCCCAGGTCTCTATACCATATTACACACTCCTATAGGCTCTTCGATCAAAACACGAATGAAAAGCCATCCAGGATAACCTCCTTGGACCCTGAGGTCAAGGATGGCTCAGTGATATATCTAGTTTCATATAGGTAGTAAGCAGTAGAGGCCAGATATATACCAATGTGCTCTTCATGTGCTTATATGTGCATGTATGTGTATATTTGCATATATATGTATATATGTATGTATGTGTATAGTCAATGATACCACGACTAACTTTATAAACAAAGTCATACTGCCTATTACACACTCATACACACCCACATATCTCTATCTACACAAATGGTTTGTCTGTAAATTGCAAAGGTGAGCATTTTCTGTACCAAAGAAATCACAAAAATTAAAAGTCCAGTCCCTAGTCCTACATATACAAACATAAATGTGCAGACATAGAAATACCTCTGTGTATATAAGTGGATATAATCGGCACGGTGGCTTGGCTTAATGGATAGAAAGCCAGTTTTTGGAGTCAAGAAGTTCTGGGTTCAAGTCCTGTTTCTGATACAGGTCACTTATTCTCTCAATGTCTTCGGGAAGGCTTATAGATGAAGAGCAGATAGCTTGAATTTTAATCATTTTTCAGTTTCCTGTCCCAACGAAATACACATCTGTTCCTTTGAAATAACAAAAGTCTTCATTTGAATTCATTATTTGACTTACTTTTCACCATTTTAACTTGCTATACCTTCCTAACGAGAGAACTCTTCTCTTTGATCGATTTAGAAATAAGTTTATAATGCATGTGGGACACTCTCTGAGCTGGGGACATTGACTCCATATATACATTTTGGGAAAGAAATCATCTTTCTGTCATGTCTTTCAAAAATCAACTGTGGGGAAAACCTATTAAAATCAGTTTAACTGGATCTGAGTTTTATGATGTCTGCCTAGAGCTGCAACCCTGAGATAAAGAATTCACATTTTATTGTGTCTGGGTCCAATATACGCCAAGGAGTGGACACATTTACTGCCATAAAAATGCAGGGCCACGGCATCTAGAAAAAGAAAATCAGAAACATGCCTATTTCTTGACCGCTCTGCTGCCCCTGCATGCTTCATTAGTAACAGGCCACAGTCAGCTTCTAATTAAGAAATCCATTTAAAATTATTTGTAGAGAGCAGGGACATGTTGACATGTTGTACCAAGTCCCTCTTCTAGAAGTCCTTAAAGGCTAATGATGATGAGCCAGCACTGGGTTCTGTAGTCCGTTGCTGTGGCAGCAGAAAAGAACATCCAATTAGCATCTCTATTTCCATTCAGAATGATAGGAAGAATGAATCTGAGACACTACAGTTGAGAATTTTCCATGGCAAAAAACTCAGTGTGGGTTCTAAGTCTCCTGCTGTTTTAGGTAAATAACAATCAATACTAAGAATATAATAGCAATAATAGTGATAATGATAATAGTCAATCAATAATAAAGTCAAACCCATTCATTGGAAAATAAAGATTTGAGCTATAATGGCAAACAATAACTGATTTAGGCAGACAACAAACTGTCAAGTTCCTGCCTGTTTTGAGTTAGCTACTTTGAGTTCTAGGTCCTGTTTTTCCCCAGAGGGTAGAACTAGGAGTGAAAGGTTGAAAAAACGTCTAAGAGAAAATTTCAGATAAAATATGTAGAGTGTTTTGCAAACTTGAAAGTGAAGTGTTAATTATTTAGCTAACTGTAAAATGAGGTAACTGGACTGCATTTATAGATGAGGAAACTGAGGCCTAATGGTTCTAAAGTTGCTTTCTTTCTTTTTTTTTATTAAAGATATTATTTGAGCTTTACAGTTTCCCCCCCAATCTTACTCCCCCCCCCCCCATGGAAAGCTATCTGTCAGTCTTTGCTTTGTTTCCATATTGAACATTGATCCAAATTGAGTGTGATGAGAGAGAAATCATATCCTTAAGGAAGAGACAAGAAGTCTAAGAGGAAACAAGGTCAGACAATATGATATGTTTTTTTTCTAAATTAAAGGGAATAGTCCTTGAACTTTGTTCAAACTCCACGGCTCTTAAAGTTGCTTTCTAAGGCCATACAGATAGTAAACAGCAAAGTATGGTTCAACCTGTCTCCTGGCTACAAAATTTGTTCTCTTTTGTTGGACTTGGTTCCAAATGACTTTTATCTGTTTCCAAAAATGTAATCCAGCCTTAAAGGATGAGAATGTGCCATCAGGGAGGATAATGCAAAATGATTGATTGCTTCAGACAATTCCAAAAGTAGAAGTAAAGAGATGTTTTAAATAATAGCTACATTGTTCAAAGCAGGACCTTGTTTTATGCTAATTTCTTCTACCTGTTGAAAGGGAACAACACAGATTTAGCTGGAAGAGTATGTTTATTAGCTTTAAAATCAGACACATTTCTTTGGAATTGCAAAGAAAGACTAGGGGAATTAAATGGAATTCTTGTAGGCAGGGACTCTGTCCGTGACAGTTACAGGAATTGGAAAGCTTTATGGTCAGTGGACTATGAATAGATCTATGACTCAATGGCTCAGATCTCTCTTGATCACCTTTATTATCCATCAGAAGACTCAACTTCACTCAGAAGTTACTTTTCTCTTGTTCATGGAGGAGTGATGATCATCTTGTCTCAGAACTCATATGACACATGACCATCAGATTTATTTTCACTTTGTTGCCTTCTTTCCCCATTGGGGTAAGACCTTGAAATCATGGACATGCCAACCTCTTTATTTTATTTTCTAAATGAGGACACTGAGGTCAAGAATGGTTAAGTGACTTGTCTAGCTTCACATATGAGGTAAGTATCAGAGGCCAGATTTATACTAATGAGCTTTGCAAAAAAATACTTTGCAATGAAGAAAAAAAAGAACAAAGGTGATTTTCTTTCTTTATTCCTCCAAATTGGGTTGCAACCAGTTAACACAGCATAAAAAAACTAAAATACAACAAATCAGTCATGCCTTATCTATTTTTTTGTCTTGTGACTTTCTTACTAAATAAATTGAGAGGTTTATCTGCATGCCAGAATGAAAGCTAATTTGCATAAATTTCAAAGTCACCCACTGTCAAACAATACCAAGAAATCCTTTCTGAGTTGTTCTAAGAAACAATTTTCTTCTTTCCATCCAGATGGTATGCTTAAAAAGGAAGTCAGACATAAATATTTCATTATGGTCAAATATATATATAGATAGATACATACATGCATATAAACACAAATGCAAATGTGTGTACACATGTAAATCTTTTTTTTAAACCACTTAATACAATTTGAAATAGATACCAAATCTTGTGAATTACTTTTTAGAGGTTGAATGGATCTCACCAGATCTATTATAAATGAATGGATGATCCTGGATCATTAGTTAATTTTTATGCTGCTTCCTTCTAGTCCATTGTATTTTTCCCATCCTCTACTCCTGGTGATCTTAGCAAGATTTTGATGGTGTTGTTGAATGGTTGCAAGTCACAAGATAGTGAATTCTCTAAAGAACTGAAGTTGGGGATCTTCCAAAGGGCAATGGATTTGAATTGTCTTCAGTGAATTACAAAGAGTAATTTAAAAAGTTATATGACAAGATTGAGAGAGAAAGATTAGACAGTCAGAATCTCAATGTACTACAGGCACACCTGTAGTACATTGAGTGGACCCCTGTGTACAAATTAAATTATTTGTGGGAGAACAAACACAAGAGCTATGCAGGATGGATGAGCATGGATTGCTAGAGGTTTACCCTCTTTAAGGGAATAAATATTGAGATATTTACATCCTTGAAAGATGAACAAACTAGGTATCTATTTCCTCTATAGTGTCTGCATGAAAACACTCTTCTGAAGTAATTTTTCTTGTTTTTACACATTGATATTTAGGTCAAATTGGAATTTAAGTGTTTGGATTATTGAACCCTACTGAGATGGAATGGCTAGAAACGGAACCTTCCTGCCTTCCTTCCCCTTTTCTATCACCGTTCCTGTTACATAGGAAGCACTCATTAAATACTTGCTTTCCAGTAGGTAGAATAAAATCTCCTAGGGGATAGGTACTGTTCTCATTTTTTCCCCTTTATCCTCTGTGCTTAGAACACATTAGGCACTTACTATATTTATTAATAGTTATGACTGTGTCTCTTTAGTGATCTTATTCAAGTCAACTGATTGTTCAGATATTTATTAAGCACCTACTATATGTAAAACTTTATATGAGACACTGAGAATATAAAGATGAAATACTGTTGGGGGCAGCTAGGTGGTGCAGTGGATAAAGCACTGGCCCTGGAGTCAGGAGGACCTGAGTTCAAATCCAGCCTCAGACATTTTTACCTAACTGTGTGGCCTCCGGCAAGCCACTTAACCCTATTGCCTTGCAAAAACCAAAAAAAAAAAAAAAAAAAAAAATTATAGGAACCTGAACTAAGATATTGGCAATAGTAAGGGAAACAAAGTAGGGTACAACATGTAAGAGATATTTCCAGAGGATTTGACAACTGACTGTGGGTTTGTGGGGTGAGGAAATGAGTATTAAGTATATTTTAAGTGAAAGTGATGATGAGGATGGAGATTTCATTAGTAGAAATTAAGAATTCTAGAGAAGATCTTGTCTTTGGAAGAAAGAGAATGATTCTTCAAATAATACATAAATTATTTGATTAAATAGCAAAAACAGAGGATCCTAACTTCTATTTTATATTTTATAAAAATAGCAAAAAAATATCCTAACTCTTGTCTTGACATATAAAACAAGGAGTGCCAAAATGGGGAAAAACCTTATAAACCAATCTCTCTAATAAACTTTGATGAAAAATTTTCATTTCTATATATTTTTATTTTCAAAATGAGTTTTTATTGATATCTTGTTCCTTACATCATCAGAATTGTCCCAAGTAATCCTCTCCTTCCCCATTCCAGAGAACCATATCATATAATAAGCAGTATTTTTAAAAGAGAAAAACAAATCAAAACAACTAGACAATACAAAAAATCTGAAAACATATGCATGTTTAACACCCAAGGAAGTGGATGAGGCTGTCATTTTTATATCTCTTCATTCTAATAATGCTGGATAAACAAAAATATAATTTTGTTTTATTTACTTTTTTTGGGTTGTGATTGTTTTTTCATTTCTACATACCTAGATATACATATATGTATTTTTATATATATAGTCATTAAGAATGATATATAATTATTACATGGATGATAATACATAATTTTTATAAGGAATTAGTTTTTCTTTTTAATGGAATTTCTGTTAATAAAAACTGTTAATAAAAACTTTTAACAATAGTGAGTTTGGGGATGCTAAATAAGCTGTAAAATACTTGTACTTCCAGATGAGGACATGCATTGTTTAATTTGCTTGTTTTACTTTGCTACAAAGAGATTTTTCTTGGAATAGGGGTAATTCATAAATGTTTTTAAATTAAAAGCAAAACACATCTATTTTTTTTTTTAGATTTTTTGCAAGACAATGGAGTTAAGTGGCTTGCCCGAGGCCACACATTTATTAAGTATCTGAGGCCAGAATTGAACTCAGGTACTCCTGACTCCAGGGTTGGTGTTCTATCCACTGCTCCACCTAGCCTCCCCCTGCATCTATTTTTTAGTAGAAAGAGAATAAGGTCAATTTTAGATTTGTTGAGTTTCAATTAAAGTACCCTTAGTCTGCAGAGGTTGAAAAGTTTATCACTTTGCTGGAAATGTAGATGAACTCTGGAGGCATAGGTTTGGAATCATTCACTGCTAAGATTGTTAGTTGAAATTATGGGAATGGATCAGACATTTAGAGAGTTTATAAGAATAAAAAAGAAATTAGATGTTAAAATATTTGGTGGTTTGAGATCACAGAAGCCTCTTTTTTATTTTTTGTTCTTTAGACTCCTGGTGTCCAGTCAGAGAACTAATCCAAAAGAATTGAAGAACTCTTGAGATAACCCAATTTATAGTTGAGGAATAGCTTCCTAATCTATAAAGATCATGATCACACTAGCAGACTTCTACTGAATGCTCATACTCAGAAATACATGACTCTAGGATCATTTTAAAGCTTGAATGAATCCTGTGACATTTTTTTCCACCACAACTGATACAGGCAAACTCTCTTAAGAACTCTACATACACTCACAAACACCAATACACCCATACAAGAGAAAATTCTCATCAGAGAATGCTGATAGAGATAAAATTTTGGAAATTAAGGAAATGCACAGTTGCCATTCAATATTTGTTAGAAAAAGAGGAACACACACAGGAATAAATGTTCCTTTTTGTGATACTAGACTTGATTACTTCAATACTGTTTTGTTTAAAAAACTTCATTCACAATTGTGATACACACAAAAAAGAACAACTCTCTGTTGATGAGTAAGAGGTTGCTCCATTCTTTTGTTCCTCTCCTTCCACTTCTATTTTGTTTAAATCCTTAGCTGAAACTGTATTGGATAGCAAAGATAGAAAGAGTTTATGATTCAATGTTTTTGGCTGAACAATTGATATCAAAAGAGCATAAAAATCATATTTCTTTTCCTCCCTTATTCCTTTTAACTTGAAAGGTTCTGAAATATAGATCAGCTTGGTTGAGAGAAATATATAAATTCATTTGTGGAAGAAAACTGATAGAAACCTCTTGATATGACTTGCGGTCATCTTCTGTGAAACATGGCAGAAGGATAGGAGCTGTTGGGATAATGATTCAAAACTGAAACAAATATGATCTCACCAATTGGGGTACTTTGGCAAGAGGCAAAAAGTACCAGTCTGCCATGCTTTTTTTTTTTTAATGCTGTGTGATTCTTGGTTATATGTCCCTATAATTCTACCAAGAGGATTTATTCAAAGCATGAGTTGCTTCCCTCTAGACATTTTAGCATTTTGTGGGTACTGATACAATAATCAAGCCATTCATTTATTATATTATTATTCTTTATGTACTTACTTTTCTAATCATAGATAATATTTTTCATGACTGAGAGACGATATGTTGGAATGGGTTTGGAGATGAGAAGATTTATATGCAAATCATATCTGAGATTTACTAACTGTACAATCCTGGGAAAGACATTTGCCTCCTAAGTGCCCCTGGAAATATTCTAGTATTTATCTACGGAATAAAAGATGGGTTACAATCAGTGTTTCTGGAAAGATGACGCATATGGACTTCCCTATTCTGTTCTAGTTCAATAATATTGAGCTCTCATATCCTTTGCATATTTTTACTCTTTTTTTTGTCCTCAAATTGTCATTGGTGATATTACTCAGTCTACTTATGCTCACTGTAGCCTACTGGGTCACTTTTTCTGTAGATTGTGGTGTTCTGTGATTCTTAGCCACATAGCACCACTGGGAGAAAGTTGGGAAATGAGGAAAAATTATGTCTATTACCTCCAGTTCAAATTTTATTGCATGCAAAATTATTACTTTCATGGATTTGGTAATCTGTCTTTTGAGGGTATCAATTAAATAATTAGTCTTCATGGTAATTCTGTGAGTTGGTATCTGGTGGCTCATTAGAGATAGCTCCATTGAATATCATACAGTCTTTCAACAGAACTCATTTCTGTCTATTGGCTGCATGCACAGGTCACCTGAGAATGCACAGAAACAATTAACTGATTGATTTCAGTTGAATACAGACATAGCACATTAAATACTGCAATATAGTGAGCTTTTTATCACCCTGAAAAATGTGCTCTATTGATTCCCTTGTCTGCCTCAGGTAGGAAGTTCAATGGTCTACACTATAGGTAAGATGAAGCTGTTCAGAGTTCAAACTGCAAGCTGTCTGTGCACAGATTTGTCCTAGATTACACGAAATAAAAGAAAATAAAGTTCTTGCCCACTAAGAAGTCTCACCTAATGCCTCTTTGGAGTTTTAGAATCTTCAAACTGTGAGAAGAAGTAGGAGAGCTTATAAATATTTAATACCTTCTACTGCCGTTCATTCTTCAAACAGCCAGAGGCCATATAAGAAAGATGGTTACCTTTAAGCACCCCAAAGATAGTGCATCCAGCTAATGCCTCTGTAAAATTCACAGCCAGGCCAGTCTCTTGTATTACTTCCTTTTCTCTTTTACAAAGGATTGTGCCACCTCTAGAACAAAGTATAATAGAGTAATAAATAGTGTGAAGTCATGCCATTCACCCAGGAAATGGAATATACATTATTATTCCTTTTCTCCCTGTCTCTCTTTCTACCTTACTCTTCTTCTCTCTGTCTCTCTCACTCTCTCTACCCTCTTTTTATATCTTCTTATATCCATCTTCCTCTCTCTTCTCTTCTTTTTCTCTCTTCTTCTTCCTCCTCCCCAAAACTTTCCTCCTCTGCTTCTATTTTTGTCTATTTTTGCATGGTAAATATCTCATAAAGAGTTTCTAGAGAAATTAATAGGTTGATGGCATGTATTTATAATTCTTCATCTCAAAAATGTTGGCCATTATTTAGGAGGAGAACAAGTTGAAAGAGTATAGATGGATGAGTGCAGATGCTACCTGGCTACTGGAAGAAAAAAAGCAATTCAAACACATACCCTACTAATGAGGAGACATGGTACCCTAATGATTTTTTTTTAGGTTTTTTCAAGGCAAATGGGGTTAAGTGGCTTGCCCAAGGCCACACAGCTAGGTCATTATTAAGTGTCTGAGACCGGATTTGAACCCAGGTACTCCTGACTCCAGGGCCGGTGCTTTATCCATTGCGCCACCTAGCCACCCCTACCCTTATGTTTAATAATCTAATTTCAAGAAATATTCATTTCTCTCTCTCTCTCTCTCTCTCTCTCTCTCTCTCTCTCTCTATCCATCTGTCCATCTATCACCTATTATTTGCTTAATTTTATTTAAATTTTTTCTCAAGAAATATTTATTAAAACACTGGCTATTTACCCAGCACTTTGCTACTGACTAGGATCACAGACACATAAAGAAAACTGAAACATTCCTTGCCTTCAAGCACCTTACATACTATTAAAAAGATAGAGACTTTTGAGATAAAGCATAATAGGTCATGGGACACAATTTTCTCATTAACAGGCAGTTGTGCAGTGATTTGTATTACTTTTCTTACAATGTCTATATGAGGCAAATAAGTTTTTATTTCTCATGTATTAGAACTAACGTTTGAAGAAGATGAGAACAGAAATAGAATTCAAATGCAATTCAGAGCTTCTGAAGCTTTCATAGAATCACTGAATTTCAGAGTTGGCATCAAACAAACAATTTTTCAAGAATTTATTGTGTCTACTAAAATACGTCCCATGTCTAAGTACCAGGAATACAACTCAAAAGATGAAACATTTCCTGCTCTTGGTAATTTTACATTCTAAATAGAAGGGACACCAGTGATCATCTGGACTGACCCATCCCCCCCCAAGACTTTCCATTACATAGTAACCATCAAATGGTCATTGCTCTAAGAGCTCTATTAACAGAGAATACACTACTTCCGGAGGCATCCCATTCCCCTTTTTGGACTGCTCTAATTGTTTGGAAAATTTTTCTTCTTTCTAATCTGCTGTGTTGTGACACCTACTCATGGCTCCTTGCTTTCCTCTCCTGGAACAAGCAAAAACATTCTATTATCTCCTCCACATGATATCCTTCAAATACTTGAAGAGAGCTGTCATTCCCCACTTAGTCTTTTCTTCTTCCTTCTCAGATCCTTCAACTGATTCTCATATGGTACGAGAGATCCTCACTATCTGATTGCCCTTCTCTGAACAATGTCTAGCTTCTGTCTTTTTTGAATTGTGGTAACTACAATGGAACTCAGTATTCCAGATTCCAGATGTGTTCTGATCTGGACAGTGCACAGTGGAGCTATCACCTCCCTACCTCTAGTAGCTAAGAACTGCATTAACTTTTTAAATTTTATTTTTGATCTATAGAAAACAATGAGCATTTCCATAATGGAGTATAATAATGATAAAGCTAAACTTGGTCATAATGCTTTCAAGCTTTAATATGCACTAGAGTAAAAGAATCTCATCACTTTGCCACCTAGTGGGACAGTGATTATGATGTGGATTTCCCCTAGAGGTTACCCATCCAACTGAACCTAACTGGAGTATCTGATTGACTCATGGTTTGATGTGATAAAGCTCTGGCTTTATGAAAATCTGTTTTTCTCTTATCTTCTTTTGTTTTATGAGATATATTTCCCATTCTTATACAGTTCATTCCCAAATCCACATCTTTTCCTTATTTTAAGAAGTCAGAATCAATAGTTTGTTACCTACCTGTCAGACTGAGAATAAGATTTTATTTTCAATTTTTCCTCCTTGATACAATTCTGTAGGGGGGCTGAGATTTTGCAAGCAGAGAAACAGTCCACAGAGCTTTATGGTCCTATGTGGACAACTCTGGAACTATGTCTGAAATGAGTTCCTTAGAAGCAGGGAAATTAGGCAATTTCAATAGCTTGTTAGCAAAATGTGAAAACAGAGATCATTAGCAGATTTGCTTGTCTTTTGATACCTGAAGATGGAGAGACATATATTTTTGGTCTGGGTCATTTTATTTTGGGCACATGTCTCAATAATATCAAATCTATTGATTCTGATGCAATGATAGTATCATTGGACTTGTTTAATTGACTAATCTTTCCCAATATGTGTTACAGGATTGAAGCAAGTAAACCAGGTAAACAGTTTTCCTTTGTAGCTGTCATAAAGAAGTGTATCATTCCCTTGAGTCAATGGGAGAGATTTTGATTGCTGAGAAAATATTCTTTGCAGAAAGGAAACTACATGACCAGTGAAATACCAAGTTGGACTATTTCAGTAAGAGTCAAGGGATGATTATGGTGAGTTTATTTTGTCCTGAGGTGCTTCCTATCATCTACAGAGTCTCTCCTCCAAATGAAGAGTGGAATCAATGTGACAGTTCAGTTTTACTTTTCTTGGGAAAGATCTCTGGGCTTAGGCAGGTGATTGAGGACTTGGGTCAGACTCTGGTTTTGACCCATTGTGTTGGCTTGGTTGTTAATAATTTGAGTGTGATTTAACTTACTTGCCTCTGAGAGGGAAAATCATGGCTCTGTACCAGCAAGCTCTCAGTAAATGTGCCTACTTTAGTTCAACACTGAATTGGACTGAAAAAGCATCGATATGCCCACTCTGCAGTGGCACTTGTAATTGTGGTTAGAGAGGCAGGTTTCAACTCAGAAAGAAAGTCCCACCACTGCTATATGCTAACTATATGACTCTGGGGAAATGACTGAATTATCTTCCTTGGTATCTTCAACTGTAAAATGGGGATAACAACAGCAATAACAATAAACACCGATCTCACATAATTGTTGTAAGGATTAAATAAGATGATACTTGTGAAGTACTTAAAACAGTGTCGTACACTGTGGGTGCCGCAATAGGAGATTAATAAATGCTTGTTCGCTTCTCCCACCCCCATTAAGAGAGGCATTGTGTGCTATGTGCAGAAAATGTGAAGAGAGTCCTATGGCCCTATGGGCCTCTGCCCTGATCAGAACCTAGGTAGGGATATGGCATTCAATCCCAACTCTATTTGTTAGAAAGACATTGTCATTTGGCATATCTTCCAGAGGAGGATGACTAAGATAGTGAGGTCCCTAGAGGTCATGCCATTTGGGGATTAGCTGAAGGAATATGTGATGTTTAGTCTGGAGAATAGAAAATTTGGGGCAAAAGGCAGAGTATTATGAATTTAGATCCAGGGGAAGTATCATTAGAGACAATTGAATCCAGCCTTCTCATTTAAAGATAAAGAAATTGAGATCAAGCCAAGAGTAAGTGATTTATCCAAGGTCATAGGGATACTAAGTGGCAGAATTGAGATTGGAATACAGGTCCACTGACGCCAAATCAGGGATTTTTTTCCATTACCTTACAATTATAGTTACCTCCAAATATTTGAAAGGGTGCTCCATGGATGCGGAATAAGATTTGTTCTTTTCTGCCCTAGAAGGCAACAGTGAGAGCAATAGATGGGAATTGCATGACCTTTGTTAAGTCATTTTACATTTTGGATTCTCATTTTCCTTTTCAGAGGCAGATTTAGACTCCATTGTATAAAAGCATTTCATAGTAACTAAAGTTGTCTGCGAGAGGGAAAAATATTCTCTAGTGTTCATGAACTCCTCCAAAACTTGGGTACTTCAAAGGGAAGTTAGATGATTATGGACAAAGTGGAAATGATTTTCTTATTCAAGCTAGGTTGACTTCTCAGGTTCCTTCTAATTCTCAGACTCTGTGATTCTTGGAAAGGATGGGGTGAAAGGGGAATGTGGGCTGGATGGCTTTTCTATCTGGTCAGCTGCTGTGATGGCACCAAGGGAGGGCACAGAGTGAAAAAAGGAATGGAGTGAAGAATAGGGGAAGGGAAAGGAGCTACAGTATTGATATAAATGGAAATAACAGTTAAGTCAAGGAATCTGAATGGAGTAGGAAGACTCTTAAGAAAGGGATGGGGTGAAAATGTTCAAATGCTCTGCCTTCTTAGCTGTTCCAAAGTCACTGTGTTATCTCTTTGTATGTTTGGGGCATATGGGGTTGGCATCTAGTTTGTATATTCTTCATAGAATAATAGAATTAGGGTTTTTGTTGTTATTTTCAGTTATTCCACTCATGTTCATCTTTTCCTGACACTCTTTGGTTTTTTGTTTTTTTTTTTTGGCAAAGATGGAGTGGTGTGCTATTTCTTTCTCTAACTCACCGTGCAGATGAGAAAAGAGACAAACAGGGTTAAGGGACTCCCCCAGGATCACACAGCTAGTAAGTATCTGAGGCCAGATTTGTACTCAGATTTTCTTGACTCCAGGCATGGCACACTAACTATTCTACCTACCTGTCCCCAGAGTTAATGTTAGAAGGGATCTTAGAAACTACTGAATTTAACATGAACATTTCAGAGATGAGGAAAACTACCAAACAAAGGTTCTTTCACTCCCAATAGTCAGGACACATCCCAGATGCAATATAGAAATCTGTGGAGGATTTTATGCTCCTTTAATCAATGATTCAGTCAACAAGAATTCATTAGGTACCAGGCAGTGGGCCAGTTACTGAGGGCAAAACAACCTCGAAACCCAGGGAGTTTGTCATCTAGGCTTTTGGAAACAACAAATACAGAGATTAGATCTAGTGTAAAAAGGTATAGTGAGAGGGACTGGACTCAGGACTTGACTAGAACAGGGAAATTCCATCTGGGGACAGAAACTCCTGCTAATTATGTACATTGATACCTTCTCTGCCACATAGAGTGTTTGAGGAAGGATTCTTAACCAATGTCTTCTCATGGACCTTTCTGGTGAAACCTAGGGACCTTTTTGCAGAGTAGTTTTTAAAATTAATAATCAAATAATTAAAGGTTAATAAAAATAAAGATGGAATTTTTTTTTTTATCTTAAGCTCTTGGGCTCCTTGAAATCTTTGCACAGCTCGGAAGACACATAGTTAACAGCCTCTGTCTTGGAGAATTGTGTAGAGCAAGGAGGAGTCTGACCCGTCCCAATAATGGCAGTTGGGAAATAGGTCTTCTTGATCAAAAGGGCAGCTCTCTGCTGATTATATTACATTCATGCCTGGACATAGATGCAAAAGAGATACAGTCCTTTCATCACTCATCTCACCCCTCGTTCTCTTTGTCCTTTGCCTCCCTTCTCTGCTTCTCTTCTTCCTGTTCTTAGGGTTATTTGTAATTCTTCCCTGTGAGTGGGACCCTCAGACCTTGGGTTAACCTGTCCCAGGAAATCAAAGGTTTCATGAAAATGGGCTTAGTCTTCCCCATACCAAAAACCAGGTGAGCCTTTTCATTTTGTCCAATCTTCCCAGCAGATATTTGACTGTTGTTTTAAAATCCAATTAGCTCTCTCTCTCTCTCTCTCTCTCTCTCTCTCTCTCTCTCTCTCTGTTTCTTGGTGTTGTTCTTTGTCTTTCATTCTCTGTCTCTGTATCTCTGCTTTTTCTTTGTTTCTTTCTATCTCTATCAGTTTGTCTGTCTTCACCACCTCTCTCTCTCTCTCTCCCTCCCTCCCTCCCTCCATCTCTGTCCTTTGTTTCTATCCCTCTCTATGTATGTGTCTGTCTGTCACTGTCTCCCTATCTGTCTGTGTCTCTGTCCTTCTTTGTTTCTATCCCTCTCTCTATGTATGTGTCTGTCTGTCTGTCTCTCTCTTTCTCTCTAGTTTTTTTCTTTCAACTCTTCTGAGTTGAGACAGAAAGGCCTGGCCTCTTTTCCTGATTCTGAGAACGGCAGCCTGGAAGCCTCCTTGCTGATGAGTATTGCTGGGTCTCCTGGCCCTTTCTGTAAGTACAATGTAGTTGCTTTTCCCAGAGTTCTCCTAATGCTTCCTTACTGATGATAAAAGTGCTGCCTAGCACATTGGAGGGCAAACCAAATTGCCTCAGTGAGCACGCTGGTCCATAATGCAGTCTGAAGCAGCCAAGCTGAACTAGCAAAACGAAGGCCCCAATCCTTGCAGCTCCTGGAATAGTAAATGGGCTACTAGCTATTTTTCCCCCCTCCAAAATAGGAAATAAGTTGGAGGCGTCCTCAAGATCTGAGGGTTCCAAAGTGGTCTAGTGAATCTGAATCTTGTGGGAAAGATTGGCTGCTCAGGGCCCAGGAGAGAGCCTGGGAAGGAAGAAAAAAATGATCCGAATGCAGAAATATCCACCTGTGGGAGAGTCATTAATATGATATCCAGTTTGTTGCTGGTGAGAGGGAAGGAGGCAGGCTTCCCGTCTCTCTTTTGGAGAATAATGATGCCAGCCATCCCACATCACTAATGCTATTTAGCTCAAAACTTCACGGGTGGCAAATTTGTGAAGAAATATTATTAAATGAATATTAAGAGCATCATGCATTGGATTGTTGACAGCATAGCAAAACAAAAGGAAGTAGAGGAAAATCAATTTCTCCCCAGCCAGCATACATCTGCAAATGTGTCTGGTTTGTCTGTGTCTAAGAGCCTTGGAGCATGAGGTAAATGAGGCAAACCAGGAACAAAATAATCTTGAGAGATAAAGGCCATTTTGGAAAGGGGTCATCTAGTCCGACCACCTCCATAAGGCAGATTTATGTACATCATATTTGACCAGGCAGCATGTGATGTGTGCCCAAACAGTTCAAGTGATGGGAGATCATTTCCTTCTGTTACAGTTTGACTGCCATTGTAAACAAATCTATGGCAAATATTCAGGTCTTCTATAAGGGCTCCAGTTCTCAGTTGGTTCCTTAACTATGTTGAACCTCGGGTTCCTCATCTAATAGTCTAGAAGACCTCTAAATTTCCTTCCACCAAAATGACAACAGGCTTCCTTCTTTTTTGCTTTCCCTTGTCTTGCTGAGGTTTGGGAGAGATGATGCCCTATATGATGGGTATCTCTACCCAGGTGGAGCTAATCTCTATTTGGAGAGTCTCAAGATTTTTCACTGAGACATGAATGGGAGATTTTCACCATTCCCCTTCCCTGGCTGCTCCAAGAAGGCATCATTAGAGTTTGCTTTAGTCCCAGTGAATTGAAAAAGGTAGCTTGTGAATAAAAGAAAGGACCTGGTTTACATCAAATTGCTTTTACTTTAGCAAGAAGGTTTCTTATAGGCAATGAAAGATTTCCCCCTAGAATCCTGGAGACATGAGAACAGCTATGTGTAAATACAATCAATCTAGAAGTGGCAGGGGTAGCTTCAGAGGGATTCCTTCACTTCTGGTCTCCTATACATTTTTCAAAATTTTGCAAACTTGCAGTGAGGAACTGGGGCACTTTTATTGGTATCTTTTAAAAATTTTATTTTATTTTAAATTTACTAGCTTCTTAAGGAATAGATAACAGAGATCATGAAATTCATGACAAATGAAATTTTCTTGAAGGAACAACTAGGGATGTTGAATCCAGAGAAGGGAAGACTTGGGATTGTGAGTAATATGGACATAAAACTTCCCAAATACTTGACAAGGCAATTAAGTGGAAGATGGCCTTGTTCTCATTTGCCCCAGAAGGGCAGCTAGGTGGCACAGTAGATAGAGCACTGGCTTTGGAGGCAGGAGGATAAGAGTTTGAATCAGGCCTCAGATACTTGATTCTTGCTAGCTGTGTGATCCTAGGCAAGTCACTTAACCCTTATTGCCTCACTTCCAGGGCCATCTCCTGTCATCCTGATTCATATCTGGACATTGGATCCAGATGGCTCCAGAGGAGAAAGTGAGGCTGGTGACTTAACACCCCCCCCCCAATCCAATTCATGTGCTTGTCATGGCATCACCTCCCTGATGCCATGGTCTTCTTTGAAAATGAAGGACAAGTATTAATTAATTAATTAGTTTGTCCCAGAAGGCAGAATTAGAGACAATGGGTACCCATTTAAAAGAGACAAATTTAGACTTGATAGTCCCTACTCTACTGGGGCCACAATTTCCAAGTCCTCCCAACCTAAAGAAGTGACAATCTCCCTGGAGCTTGGCTTTGATAATCCTGTATTGATCAATTATGTTGCTTGGGTCCAGGTATCTATCTATCTATCTATCTATCTATCTATCTATCTATCTATATCCATATATCTATATCTATCTAGTTATATATGATGTCCCCATTCTTTCCTCTTCCAGTCCTCTCCCAGAATGCCATCTCCACTATTTATGTTGTTTTCTCCCATAAGAAGGTAAGTTTCTTGGAGTCATGGTCTCTTATTTGTATTTATTTGCATCTTCAGTGTATAACACAGCCCAGGATCCAAAATAAGTGCTCCATAAATTCTCAATTTATTTCTTTGTTCCTCCAATCAATGAGAATTTAGTAAGCACCTACTCTGTGTAAGATGCTAGCTAGATAAAGACAAAGATGACATATCAGGCCAAAGAGGGCTGTGGAGAGATCACTGTGAGTCCAGGAAGAGAACTAGGTTCAAACACGCCCTCAGGTTCTTTCTAGCTATGTGATCTCAGCTAAGTCTCTGTGGATCTCAGTTTCCTTGTTTATAAATGAGGAGGTTGAACTGATTTCTTTTTTGGCTCACTTCTAAAACTATGATTCAGTGGAATCAATCAGTAAGAATTAAAATGACTATGTGATGGCAGCCATGATGCTGAGGGCTGAGACAATAAAAGCAATTCTTCTTAGAGTTCATAGCCTAATGAGGGGTGGTGAGAAGCAACATTCAGAAAACTATATGTGAACAGTAGGAAAAAATGGAAGATTATCACAGAAAGAAGGTACTAAGCATAAAGGGAAAGACTTCATTTGGAAAGTGGGATTTTAGCTGGGACTTGAAAAAAGCCAGGACAGCAGTGAGGCAAAGGAAAGGAGAGGAATGTGCTAGACATGAGAGAAAACCAGGGGAAATTTGAGTAATCTGAATATGGAGCATCTTATCTGAGGAGTGACAAGGAAGCTGATGTCTCTGGACTAACAAATCAGTAGTAGGGAATAAGGAGTAAGAAGACTGGAAAGATAGGTGGAGGTCATATTCTGAATGACTTTGTATATTTGATTCAATATATATTGAGGAACCATTAGCACTTATGGACAATGAGGGAGATTTTAAAAAATGTATTTATTTAGAATTTTACAATTTCCCCCCCTAATTTTGCTTCCCTCCCCCAACTCTCCACAGAAGGCAGTCTGTTAGTCTACATTGTTTTCATGCTCTACATTGATCTAAGTTGAATGTGATGAGAGAGAAATTATATCCTTAAGGAAGAAAAATAAAGTATACGAGACAGCAAGATTACATAATAAGATAACAGGTTCTTTTAATTAAAGACAATAGACTTTGGTAATGAGGGAGATTTGATCAGAACTGTACTTTCCGAACATCAGTTAGATAATTAAGTGGGGAAAGTTGAAAGGAGACCAACCAAAGGGCTACTGGAATAGTCTAGGAGTTAAATGAAGATAGTGTACATGAGTGTGGGGGCACAAGAGAAGAGGGCATATCTAATAGAAATACATACATGTATGTGTTTATATGCAAATATATAAACATATAGACATACACACTACACAAATGTGTATCTTTGTAACAATTCTATATTTGTAGCAATATGTATGTAACTAAAATATGTCACTATATATACGTACAATTACAAAGATAGAATTAATTAACGTAAATATGGGAATCGGGCAAAAAGAAAGAATGAGAAATCAAAGTTGATACCTAGGTTGTGAACTTGGATGACTGGGAGGGAGGCAGTGCATTGTACAGTCACTAGATAAGTCACACACACACACACACACACACACACACACACGAAGTGGTTGCCTTTGACAAGAGTGGGCTCCCCTCACCGGGGGGCTCTCCTGGCAAGAGCGAGATGGCCACCTGTCAGATATCATTTGGATTTCAGACTAAGTGGCTCCTCAGTCCATTCTAACTCGGAGATTCTTTGATCTCTTTCCAGCTGAACAGTTGCTGCCTCCACTGTGCACCGAAGTATTTCCCTTTTGCCTGGTTAGGTATGAGGATGATGAAGTGGAACTCTAGCCTTCTCCCCTTGGCCTGCTTGTGCTGCTACATTAGCAGCGGTTTCAGACCAGTGGCTGAACTAACAGCATCTTGTTGTGAGTGTGTTCCACTTCAGTGGGGAACCTGCTCCACAAGAAGATTCACCCTCCAGTTGGTGGGATTTGTCTTTGTCAGAGAGAGGGTTGGGATCATCCTTTCCCCAGCCAATGTTGGGGGATGTGAGGAGCTCTCTTTGGTACTGGCTGGTCTCCCACGTGGTAGAAGTCAACTTTCAAGATGCAGTTTCTAGGATGCCTCAGTAAGCAGAGATTTTATAAGCAAGCCTAGGTCTGGGGAAGCCTAATTAGCCATATTCCCCAAAGATATCTAGTCTTTTGTTTTAACTCCTGTTTGACAGGTCTCCCTGCTTCACCAGCCAACCCTTTAGAGTGGGTGGTGTTTCTTGAGAGGAGTAAAGCAGTGGGAATCAATAACCCAACATTTTTTAAATGAATGTGGATCACAACCTTCCAAACTCACTGACCCACAGTTCCTGGACTCCACTTTACTATAAAGCCTATGCAAAAATGGGGGGCAGAAAATAACTTTTTTGTAATCACAGACTTTTTCCCCCTAGATATATTTATGCACCCACAGTAGATCTTGCTTCACAGCAAATGCTAGGTCCTTGGATTCTGGAAACAGAAAGAAAAATATACCAAAAGTTTTCTAACAACACTTTTTGTTGAAGCAGCACCCTCCCCCCCCCAATGCTCTTGAAAACTGAGAGATTTCCCATCTACCGAGGATGGCAGGAAGAAAACTGTGACACTTGAATATCATGAAATGTTATTGTGAACCAAAAAGTGATGACATGAGGAATTCAGAGAAAAATTGGAAAACTGAGGCAAACTCAGTGGAAGTCAGTAGAGCTAAAAAAAACAATACATATAATAACCACAACACTGTAAAGGAAAGGAATAATAAAAAAAGAAAGAGAAAGAAAGAAAGAAAGAAGGGAAGAAAGAAAGAAAAAGAAAGAAGGAAAGAAAGAAAGAAGGAAAGAAGGAAGGAAGGGAAAAAGAAGCAAAGGAAGAAAGGGGGCGGCTAGGTGGCACAGTGGATAGAGTATTAGCCCTGGAGTCAGGAGAACCTGAGTTCAAATTTGCCTCAGAAACTCACTGCCTTGTAAAACCCAGAAAAGAAAAAAAAAAGAAAAAGATGGGAAGAAAAAGTTTAAAAAAAGAATACTAAAATGAAATATTGTGTGATTATAATAACAAAGCTTGGCTCTGAAGAGGAAAAGAATGAAATGGATCTTCCCTTTGATGAAGTGGAAGGCTATGTATGTGGTCTGCAGCACATACTTTTAGATACGGTGGATATGTTGGTTGGTTTATTGAACTTTTTTCTCCTATTTTAAATGAGAAAATCGAGTACTATATTAAAATGAATTTCAGTAAGTCAGCAATCGGTTTTAAAACCCAGACTATGTTTTAAGGTTCTGGGGATACAAAAAAAAAACCCAAACCAGTTCTTGACCTCAAGACACTCACATTATAATGAATGGGATAAAATGAAAACAATGTACTTAACATACTATACATACATAAAATATGTATATGTAAGTTATATACCCAGTGAATTGAAGGCAATTTTAAGAAAAAAGGTATTAGCAATGGGTGATGAAGAAATAAGAGGCACTAGAAAAGCTTAAAACTTTATTTTTCACTGAAACTATGATTTCTTTGGTGTTGACGGTTGATGGAAAGGAGATTCCAGCTAATTAAAAGATTAGCACTCTTGGTAACTTTTAGCCTTAGAGAATAGATTGGGGACAGTAAAAGGGTCTTTTTTAGGATCTCAAAGTTTGAACTTTAACCCAAATCTTCTTAGCTCAAAATCAACTCTCTATCCAGTAACTCTACCTCTCAAAACAAAACATAACAAACAAAATAAAATGAAGTCATTGTAGAGGGAATCTCTGAGGTATCAGACAGCCCTTATCCAAAAATAGTTTTTGATGGCATGATTTTGTGTGACTATTTGCCATCTAATTTGATGTCCCTAACTCACTGAAGAGGCTGACCAACCAAGCTAAATTTTTTGGTTTTTTTTGGTTTTTGTTTTTTGCAAGGCAAATGGGGTTAAGTGGCTTGCCCAAGGCCACACAGCTAGGCAATTATTAAGTGTCTGAGACCGGATTTGAACCCAGGTACTCCTGACTCCAAGGCCGGTGCTTTATCCACTGCCACCTAACCGCCGCAAGCTAAATTTTTTGAAACCTTTTCTTGTCATTCTCATTTTCTTGCCTTTAGATATTTCTCTATAATTATTCAAAAGTCAAACAAATCACATGAACTTTGCCTTCAAATTGCTTACTATTTCTCTGGGAGAAGCTAAATGTGGAGGATAATGAATTATGATTGTTATTTTGCATATACTTCTTATATTTACCTATAGATATTTATTTACTTATTTATATTCTTTTTAAAATTACCTGTGCACATGTTGTATGTTTGCAGTAGCATGTAGGTTCCTTGAGGGGAAGGATTCTTACCTCTTTTTCCTCACAACCTCAGATCCTTGCATATAGTAAATATTTAATAAATATTTTTCAGTTGAATTTTTAGATTGAAATGTGCTATAGATAACAAAAATACAATGGAGATCAAAGGCAGGAAATAAACAATTTTATTTTTGTTACCTGTGGACAGAAATGTTATTTTGAAACAATAATATAAAATAATAGATATAGTTTGGAGAGGTAGGAATCTAGGCTTCTCTTTTATGCCTATAATTTTCCTTTAAAATGTATAGCTTTGGGGTATGTGTGAAAGCATAAGGGAATTCCTAAAGAATTATATGGGTTGAGAACTGACAAAGAAGATCCTTGGTTATCTTGACTCAGTTGGAGGCCTCTTCAATCAGCTCTCCCAGGTGTGAGATAGAAAGTCTATTTTTAAATGAACTGGGCCAACTTTATTTAAAAGCAGCCAGACATTACTAGACAGCTATCCTCTGGTTTCCTAGCACATAGGCTTACAGTTCCAGGCAAGCAGATTTACTGCAATTAAAGAAATAACTACACTGTTATTATTAGCAAATGGAAGGGAAAGAAATTATAGTTTCTTGCCTTTCTTTGGTTTTTAATTTTGCTTGATCTTTCTAACTGAATTCTATAGAATTGTTGATTTTTTTGTTGAGATATTTATGAGCTTTCCAGAAACTATTCTACATATATGTCTCATTATTTATTACTTTTAACTAGTGTTGAATGATCCAATTAACCAAAAGGACATAAACAGAGGCATCAAATTTAGTTCCTTTGATGAAAAAGGCTGTGTCTTTATGAAAGAAGTTAGAATAAGGAGCAAAATATGACTCAGAGTTGAAAGATCCTGGATAGACTGAGAAATGTTAAAAAATGAATTTAAATTTCTTTGGTTGCTTGTTCCACCTCCACTCTTCTCCCTTGAAGAAGATATACTGTCTTCTCTTGGCACTGCTTCATTAGTTCTGACTCTGAAGGGGTAAGGATCCCTTCTGGCCTCCCCCATAATGAGTGGGGAACAGTATCATTAGTCTCTTTCTTTGTTCTGGACTGCCCTTTCTTCTTCCCTTTTAATTCCCTTTGGACCTTCCCTGGCTGGGAATTTTATTTCATACTTGCTGTCCTACCAAAGACATGCCTAAAAAATTCCCCAGACCCCCTACCAATGACTGGCAGCTACTCCATTCAGATCTTTTTAGAGACTCCCCTTAGAACCTCAGAGAATAGCAAAAAATTAGAAAAACCTAAAAAATGCATATTATTTATGATTCTATACATGCTATTTAGCTTGCTGTTGCCATCTTGCCCAAGGGCACCCTACTCTGCTCCTGGCTCTATTCCAGGCCTCCTGCAAGCCGTGGTGCTAAGGCTGATATTAACTTACATCGAGGGAGCTTTAACTTAGGAAAACCTTCTGAATTGTAAGGGTTATTAAACACAAAAACAGATGTTGAGAGGAGATTATTAAAACATATTTCCTGGAGATTTTTCAGTAGTGAATTGCAGTCAGCTGGATTGATTTCTGGCCTTACTCAATAGTTGGGACAATATAACAAGGCAGACGATGAGTGGTGGGCAGAGAAGCATAAGATTCTCAGGTACAGGGGAAGGAGAAATAGCATGCCAAGGACTATAGTTCTAAGGGGAAGGCAACCCAGGTGGCATGAGAACGTCTCAAGAATGAAATTCTGAAGACACAAGGAGAAAAGTGATGGATTCATGATGCAGAAGGAGGCACACATTTTTAGACATTTCCAAAATGGAAATTGCTTTGTTTGACTATGAATATTTATTACTTTCTTTTGGAGGGGGGTTGAGAGGGAAAAAATGAATATTTATTATTTGAAAAAAAATTGGAAAAAAAGATGCACAGTGAAACAAGACTGATGAATTCAGTACCAGTAAGGCTGATTCAATTCCCAGAGAAATTTTAGAAAGGATCTTTTAAAAGAAGCTTATTGGACATCTAGGAAATCAGGAAAAATGGGAGCGGTAGAGAAAGATCATGGAAATACAAGAGAATTTGTCCACCAACTCAGATTTCAAATATATTTAAAAATTTGTCCAAAGAATACCTTTGACCCCAAAGGTCCCACTGCTAGGTACAAATCCAAAAAATGTCAAAGATGGGAAGAAAGCTCCATATTCCCCTTTCCCCCTTCAAATATCCATAGCTACATTTTTTTATTTTTGAAAGGCAGTGGGGATAAGTGACTTGTCCAAGGTCACACAGCTAGGTAATTATTAAGTGTCTGAGGCCGGATTTGAACTCAGGTCCTCCTGACTCCAGGGCTGGTGCTCGATATACTGAGTCACCTAGCTGCCCTCTACATTTTTCATAGTGGCAAAATACTAGAAATAAATAAACCATCCACAGATTAGTGAAATTAAACAAATTATGTTGTCAGAGGTTCCTGTGAATATGATGAATAAACAGAAGCATAGAAATTTTTACAAAAATGAAATAATCTGAATGGAGAAAACAATATGAATGGAGAACACAAGAATGAAACTGAACTTTATGAAATTATAAAGGAAAAGCTTGATCTGGGAGAAGGTTAAAAAAACTGCCCCAATGTCCCCTTTTACAGAGCTAGTGGACAATGAGTGTTAGCTTTTTATTACATATGCTCTCAGAAGTGGTTGATGAGTTGGTTGATTTTGGGTTTTTTTTTTTTAGGTTTTTTTGTTTCTTTTTTGCAAGGCAATGGGGTTAAGTGGCTTGCCCAAGGCCACACAGCTAAGTAATTATTAAGTGTTTCAGGCTGAATTTGAACTCAGGTACTCCTGACTCCAGGCCTGGTGCTCTATCCACTGTGCCACCTAGCTGCCCCAAGAGTTGGTTGGTTTTGCTGAAGTGTTTCTTTTCTTTTTCTTTTTCATTCTTGATTTTAGATTATGTTTCACTGGCTAGAATAAGATGGTGCAAGATTTTGTATTCAGAAATAAGAATGATTTAAAAACACAAGTTATAAATAAAAATAAGTTTAAATTAAATGTAGAGGAAGGGTTATTGTTTGTGGTTTTGTTGTTCTGCTGCTATTGTGTTATTTTTATTGTCGAAGACAATAGAACTGAGATAGAGAACTGAGCTTGGAATCCAAAGGACTCATCTTTATGAGGTCAAATTTGCTCTCAGACACTTGCTAGTTGGGTGACCCTGGGCAAGTTGTTTGGCTCAATTCTTCATCTGTAAAATGGGTTGGAAAAGAAAATGGCAAACCACTGCAATGTCTTTGCCAAGAATACCTCAAAATGGCATCATAAAGAGTCAGCCGGGTCTGAAATGATGCAGCACTGGCTATGTGATTGGCTCTATGCTGTTTATATTTACAGCTATATCTCCAATCCCTGTGCCTTATAGTCAAGAGTTCAGATATAACCTCAGATGCTTAACTGTGTGGCCATGGACAAGTCACTTAACTTCTATCTGCCTCAGTTTCCTCAAATGTAAAATGGGGATTAATAACAGCACCTACCTCCCAAGGTTGTTGTGAAGATCATATGAGATAACAGCTTTTGTAACAGTTCTTAGGAAGCATAAAAATGTTAATAAATGTTTCTTCTTTCCCCCTAATTTTTTTTTTTTTTTAGTTTTTGCAATGGGGTTAAGTGACTTGCCCAAGACCACAGAGCTAGGTAATAAGTGTCTGAGGTCAGATTTGAACTCAGGTACTCCTGACTCCAGAGCCAGTGATCTATCCACTGTGCCACCTAGCTGCCCCTTTTCCCCCTAATTATAATGTTGTGTGAAAATGACCTTTCAGATATGAACAGAAAATGGAAGTGAGGGCAGGTTATAAAAGATGAATACAAAGAGGATATAATAATTTAAGAATAATGGGAAGCACACTAATGTTCAGAATTAACTGAAATTAGTGTGGAAAGCCCAGGGCAACAGTTCTATTTCTTAACTCTGTTGGGGAAAACAGTATTAAAGAAGGCATAGAGCTGTATGTGGTAGATGGAATGATAATACCTGATGACAGAATCACTGCTCTATTATTATTGTGGTTCTTTCTCTCCCAAGAAGAGTGACCTTTGCAAAAAACAAGGCAAAAAAGAATGATAGGGAAAGGTTACATTAGATAAGTGAGGGTCTCATAAGAGAAGACTTATCTGCTTTGGGTGAATTCACATCACTTGTCCCAGATGGTTCCTGTGGGCACACTGAAAGAGATGGTGGATGTGATGATCTATGAGTGCATTCAGTGATATTTGAAAGATCTTTGAAAATAAGAGCAGTATCACAGGATGGAGGAAGATAGGTGTTGACCTGGATTTTACAAAAAAAAAAAGAAGAAAATGGAAATTGCAAGCTACAGACCAGCATTACACTCGGCACTTTTCTCCCATTCCCTGACTTTCTCCCCTCACACAGCTTTATTTACCCCTGCTTCCTTGATGCAGTTCTTTGTGCTGGAGCTGTCTCAGTCATGTTTAGTGGGATCTCTCAGACTTGGTGGGTGACTGAGACATGAATCACTATTCCTTAATGACATGTTGACCAGATTTTTTTTCCATATAGAGTCCAGAGGGGACAAATTAAAAGACTCTAAGTGCCATTGTATCATTGCTATATTTCCTTGTTACCTTGGACAAAGTAAAACTCCTTATTGGGGCAGCTGGGTGGTACAGTGGATAGATCACTGATCCGGGAGTCAGGAGTACCTGAGTTCAAATCCATTCTCAAACACTTAATAATTGCCTAGCTGTGTGACCTTGGGAAAATCCCATTGCCTTAAATAAATAATTTTTTTTAAAAAAAGGTAAAACTCCTTTCTGTTTGGATGATTAATGTGTACCTTGTTTTGTCCCAACATTGAATCTGAACTAGGAGAATGATCCATGAATAAACTTGATTTTAAGTCCTAGATTTAGAAAAGGGAGTCATAATCATAAAGAGTCCACATAGCTTCAACACCAATAATTCAAGACAGACTAATATGTTTGTCTTTTAAAATGTCTATTAAACCAGATGATTCCATATAGTTTATCTAGATATTAGCAAAACAATTAATAGAATATTTTGTGCTATTCTTGTAGAAATGATGGAAAGCTGAGAGCTAGATAATAGGTGCATTTAGTTGAGTTTGTAACTCCCTGAACATTCAGACAAAATAGGGGTCATTAATAATTTGATTTCAATTTGGAAGGAATTCAGTGGTCTAAAATTCTAAACAATTGTGCTTAGCTTTGAATTGTTTAAGACTTTCATCAATGACTTTGATAAATACATAGTTGATATCCTTAACAGTTTTACAGATGTCACAAAGATAACATACAAGATGACAGGGTCAGGATCCAAAAATAAATTGACAGGCTTGGATATTGGACTTAATTCAATAAGATGAATTTTAATAGGGATATCTAGAATGTATTAAACTTGTGTTCAAAGATTTGACTTCACAACACAAGATGCTGAGAGAGCAGTTTATCTGAAAGATGTCTTGGGGTTTGGATGGATTGAGGGTGGACATACTGATTTCATTATGGGTCAGTGTTGTGATATGGCAACCAAAAAAGTTAGTGTGATCTTGAGTTGCCTTATGAATGGCATGGTTTCCCTGGAATAAGGAGGTGAAAGTGTCACCATACGCCACTCTAATCTGAGTATTGTATTGAGTTATATGGATTACAATTCAGGAAATCGAGAATGGGATGAGGGAGTTAGGATAACATAGAATCTTAGTTCATAGAGGAAGCTAGGTAGTAGATAGCATTGAGCTCAAATCTAGTCTTAGATATTTCATTGTTTATCCTAGGGAAGAAAACCTTTTCCTACCTTTCTGATACTACATTTTACTCCCCTTAATATTCTTTATTATAAAACAACACGGATGTTCTCATCCAACAATCTATCATTCTATTCTATGCTTTTTCCATGTCTATTTTTGATACCTGCAATGGTCTATTCCCTTACCTCCCTATCATGCTTCCCTGGATTCCTTCAAGACTCAGTTCAGATTACATCTTCTGAAAGAAGCTTTATCCTTCCACCTCTAGCATGTGCATGCTTCTCTGTGTGAATAAATATGTGTGGACATAAGTATCTCTATTTGTGTGCATGTGTATTTATACATACACATATATACACACATATGTGTTTTTATTTCTTGCATTGTCTTGCCCATTAGATTATTAGCTCCTTAAAAGTAGGAACCATATTTTTGGCTTTCTTTTGGTTTTGTACAGTGCCAGTCACATAACTAACATAATAAATTTTTATTCATTTGACTTGACTCAATTGAGACATTAGTGGTTTTCTATTGCATTGGACTTCTTTGCGAAATAGTGGATTTCTTTTCATTTGTGATCTTCAAAAAAGATTGGATGAGAAATTATTGGGTATATTTTGGCAGGATAGGTTGGATTAGACGGCTTCTGAGACTCTGTGTATCTTTGAAAGTCTGTGATTCTGGGAATTGGGTTTTAGATTTACTTTGCCTTGATATTTTTGCTATGTGAGCTTGTCTTTTCCTGCTCTTCCCATTTTCCTAACTGTAAAATAACGAATACATATGATCCTTAGATTTTTAGAGTATCTCTGAATGGCTGAGGTCAGATTTGAACTCAGGTCCTCCTGACTTCAGGATCAGTGCTCTATCTACTGCACGATCCAGCTGCCCTGATATATTTCTTTATACATGAAAACAATACACTCAAGTCAACAAGTTTTATTAACCTCCTACTTCATTGTAGGTAGCGGATTACTTATTGGTGATGCAAAGAATCCTGCTTCCTCACATTCACAAGGAGCTCACATCTAATTCTCAGCAAATGGTCATTAAAACTTTACTTGAAGACTTAGAATGGTGAATCCTCACCTGAATGATCTCCCAAGCAGTCCATTTCATATAGGCACAGCTCTAATTTTAGCAGATTTTTTTCCCCCTTGACATTGTCTAATTTTTGAACTTTGTGAAACATCTATACATTGTTATTATCTCTCCTTTCTGGGCCTAAGAAGAAAAAAAAAACTGAATTCCTATTCCATTTGAAAAGTTTTCTAACTTGAAGACAATTATTCTGCTTGCAAAACCCAAGTCTTTCCTTTCTAGGTTACATTTCAAATGTTCCAAAATTTTTCATAAAAAAATTTTATATGAAGTCTTCCACCATTCTGGCTATCCTTTTCTTCATGATTGCCAACTTATCAATATTCTTCATAAATTAAAAATCTCAGAACTTAACATAACAATCCACAGAGGATGTGACCAGGACACAGCAGGAAGGGACTTATATCTTTTAATTCTGGAGACCATTCTCACAATTTAGCCGAACATACCATTAGCATTTTTTTGGCTGCAATATTATCCTGTTGGTTCATATTAAACTCATGGTCCATTTAAACCCTCAGCTCTTTTTCAGAACTGTTATCTAGACAAACCTCTCCAACTTCTGATGCAATTGATATTTTTGAACACACATATAAAGACATTAATTCAATTAATAGGAAGATGATGCCCAGAATTAAAGTTATACTTTATCTACATGTTGCCATATTCAGATCAAATTTAGAGTATTGTGTTCAGTTCTGCATAGAACAGGAAGAATCTTGATGAGCTAGGAAATGTCCAGAGGAAGGAAAACAGGATAGTAAAAGACTTTGAGGGCATTGTATATGGTTGTCTGTGGAAGGAAGTATGGAAATTGGGTTTGGAAAAGATTTATGATGCCATGGCTATTTCTCCAAGTGTTTGAAGAATGATTAAACTTGCTTTACTTGGACCCAGAAGGCAGAAATTATTGAAGCAATCAATGAGTAAAAGCCGCAGAGGCCTATAGTGGAATGGGAAGACTGTAGGAAATCTTTATCTCTATTTGGAGATCATCAAACAAAATCTAGATCACTACATTTTTGTAGGCAGGATATTTTGGGGAAATGTGGGGAGCACATGGATTTGTACTCTATGATCACTGATCTTTTTATTTCTGAAATTCAATAGTTTTGAATGCTGAGCATATAGGATTTTGAATGCCAAGAAAAGAACATCTGGAGTTTATAATTCATTCTATAGGGGGACAAAAGTATGTGAAACTATGCAATATTCATGCATCTCCATTGTGAATTTGTAATTATATAATTAACTACTTATAATAAAGCTATCATACAAATTTCTTCCCCCCCTTTTTTCCCTCCACACAATCTTAGAGATGGATAGCATTAGATATAAATATGCTTATATATATAAAATTATTCTATACAAACTGTTTATTAGTTCTTTCTCTGTATGTAGCTAGTGCCTTCCTTCATATATCCTTTGTTGTTAATTTGAATATTTATAATGGTCAAAATGATTTAGTCACACAAAATTGTTCTTAAAATAATTTTGCTGATACCATATACATCTTCTCTTGGTCCTGTTCATTTCCCTGTTCATTATTTTGTACGTCTATCTATAGTTTTCTAAGATCTTTGAGCTTATCATTTCTTATAGCAAGTAGTATTCCATCACAATCATATACCATAACTTGTTCATCTATTTCCAAATTACTACACATCTCCTCAATTTCCAGTTCTTTGCCACCACAAAGTAAGCTGCTATAAATATTTTATAACCATTTCAATAATTTTCTACAACACATGACTAACCACATCTCCTCCTAAATCAAAGGTCAGTCTTTCCATTTAATTATGTTTTGAGGATGATGTTCCTCCAAATATCTTTTCCTTTCCAAAAATTAATCCCAATGACTCCAATTTCCTTTACTGTCTCAGTTTTTCAGAGTGAAAACTTCACTTTCTTCATGCTACTTTTAAAAACACTTCTGCATATTGACATTTTAAAAATGTCTTTGGAACATGCAGTTGTTTTTTCTCTAGCTGCAAATACTTGATTTCACACATTAAAAACCTATTTGAATGCTCAAATGACAAGTCGTATGAAAGGCATGTTTTTGTATCCCAGAATGCAATGATAATCTATTAAATTCTGAACTTAGCACAACATCTAGAACCCAGTAAGTTAGTACCAGTGTTTCATGCTGAATGAGGATTGGATTTTGAAATCATAGGTTCCCTGGGTTTGAATCCTTAGTCCATCCATATCTTTAGGGAAGACATATACAGTCTTTGGGCCTCGGTGTCCTCCATCTGTAAAGTGAGACAGTCATAAGGGGCCTTCTAACTGGAAATCTTTGATACCATTGGAAAAGACCTTAGAAACCTTTGATCTTTCCTCTTTTATGATTAAGACTATACTTTTCAGCATCACTATTTTTTTTTTTTTTAGTTTTTGCAAGGGTTAAACTTGCCCAAGGCCACACAGCTAGGTAATTATTAAATGTCTGAGGCTGGATTTGAACTCAGGTACTCCTGACTCCAGGGTCAATGCTCTATCCACTGCGCCATCTAGCCACCCCTTCAACATCACTATTAAAGCCATTCAACCTGTTCTTGAAGACCTCTAGTGTGAACTCATCACTTTCTGGGTTTCCTTTTTGGTTACAGTCTATTCTACTTTAGAATTATTCTGATGGTTCAAAAACTCTTTTCTTACATTAAGACTTAACTTTTCTCTGCATTGTCTAACTAATTTTGTCTTACAGGTTTAACCTGAAAAAGCTTACTTTCTTTTCTGCATGATAGATCTTTGAATACTTAAAGACAGTTATTATGGCCTTCTTGAATCTTCTTTTCTTCATGATAAATCTTCAACCAATCCTCAAATGACTTCATTTAAATAATTGAAAGAACAGGACTATATGTGAATTCATGGGATGCCCTCAGGCAATCTGTCCATTCTTTGACATTGGTCCACTCTCTCCTTCTGGTCATTTAAATAGTTTTGAATCATTCTTTTATTCCATCTTGTCCTTGACACTCTCACCTCCCCAAAAGAGCATTATGACCATGTCATGTTCTCTGCTGAAATTCAGGCATTTTGGTCTAATAACCCTTTCAAAAGAGCACCATTGAAGGTGGAGAAAAGCTGGTGGAGTGAAGGCTGGAAACCCCAGAAGCTCTCCCCCAGACCACTCCAAATGTCTTAAAATTTTGACTCTAATCAAATTCTAGAGTGGCAGAACTCACAGAAAGCCTGAGTGAAACAATTTTCTGGTCCAGGCAACTTGTAAGATTTGTATGAAGGATCTGTTCCACTGGAGTTTGAAAAGGCTGCAACATAGCCCTGGCCACACTGGAGTAAACCAACCTAGCCATTGAGGAATAACAACACCCCAGTGCACCTGGGACCCTGGAGGCACTTGAGGCTGTGGTAACAGGGGTGGTTTCCATACTTCTCAGTTCAGGAAATGCCAAGGACAACTTGGAAGGTCAGCAGGAAACCTCTGCTACACCAGTGTGAGCTCTGAGTCCAGGCCAGCACCGGTTCCCAGGCCTGGCCCGGGAACCATAAGTAGACCTGCAGAGCTACCCAGCAGTATCTTCCAGGTTCAGCCCCAGGTAAGGGGGTCAGGGGATTTTGCAGAGGTCTTTTCGTTATCCCTGGGGCAGAGCTCTGTTTCTTTGCCCTTACTCAGATCTAGTTCACAGTCTAGGGCCCCCAAACTGCTATAGCAGTGTAGGAACCCTCCTCACAGTTCCAGGACAGAGGAGAGTGCTTGTGATCCTCCACAGACCAGAGCACAGGCCAGGAGAGCAGTCACAGTCTTTCATAAGACCTTGAAGGAATTGAGGTGTCCCAAAACCACTCAAAATCTTAAGACAGTGCACCCTCCATCCTAGAAACATAATACCACCTTAATGAAGAGTTAAAATCAAGCCAAAGACTGGGGAAATGAGCAAGCAACAGAAGAAAAAACACTTGACTGTAGAAAATTATTTTGATCCCATGAAGGATCAAAATAGATACAAAGAAGATGGCAACATCAAAGCTTCTGTATCCAAAGCCTCCAGGAATAATTTGAATTGGACTCAGGCTATGGTAGAACTCAAAAAAGATTTTGAAGGGAGGTGGAGGAAAAATCGGGAAGAGAAATGAGAGCAATGTAGGAAAATGATGAAAACCAAATCAATAGTTTGGTAATGGATATAAAAAATCAATAATTTATTAAAAACCACTTTAGATCAAATGGTAAAAGCAGTCCAAGAGTTCAATGAGGAGAAAAATACATTAAAAAGCAGAATTGGCCAGATGGAAAAGGAGAAAAAAAAGTTCTCTGAAGAAAATAATTCCTTCAGATGTAGAATGGAGTTAATAGAAGCTGATGCCTTTGTGAGAAATCAAGAAACAATTAGAAATTGAGATAATCCACCAATCACCACCTGAAAAAGATCCCAAAATAAAAACTCTCAGGAATATTATAGTCAAATTCCAGACAGAACTCCCAAGTCAAGGAGGGAAATTTTGCAGGCAGCCAGAAACAATTCAAATATCATGGAGCTTAAGACAAGATTACACAGAATTCAGCAACATCTACATTAATAGCTCTTAGGCCTTGGAATATGATATTCTAGAAGGCAAAAGAGCTTGGATTACAACTGAGAATCAACTACTCAGCTAAAATGAACATAGTCTTTCAGGGAAAAAGATGGATATTCAATGAAATAGGGGACTTTCAACTTTCCTTTTGAAATGACCAGAATTGAACAGGAAGCTATCATATAGAGGGTAGGTAGGAAAGGCTAATTATGAGGGATTTAATGTTATTGAAATGCTTGTTTTCCTGAATGGAAAGATGATACTGATAGCTCATATGAACCTTCTCATTTATTAGAGCAGTTAGAAAGAACATCTTTATCTCTATATCTATCTATCTATCAACAAATTATGGGAGGGAGCTGAATATGAAGGTATAATACATTATAAAGATGAGTTAATGGGTGAGAAAGGAATATCTTGGAAGAAAGGAGGGAAGAAAAAAACTTTCACAATCAAGTGGAAGGGGGGAATGTGGGGGGGGGGATGAGTGGACCTTCATGTTCATCAGTGGTGATTCAGATTGGAAATAACATACACACAAAACAAGGTATAGAAATCTATCTTACCCTAGAGGAAAAAAAAAAGGAGAGAAAAGGGATGGGAGAAAGCGGATGGAGGGGGGGAGGGAAGGGGGGTGTAGGTGATAGAAGAGAAGGAAAATTGTGGGAGAGGATAGTCAGATACAACACATTTTTGAGCAGGGACAGGATGAAAGAAGATAGAGAATAAAATAAATGGAAGTGGGGAGGAATAGGATAGAGGAAAATATAGTTAACAATAGCAACTGTGGGGAAAATATTGAAGCAGCTTCTCTGATGGGCAGATGATAAAGAATGCAATACATCCCAGAAACAGAGTTGATGGTTTCTGAACTGAGACTGAAACACACTTTTTTTCTTTTACTTTATTTTTCTTGAGGTTTCTCTATCTCTGTGGAGGGGAGGGTAGGTTATATTTTATAACAAGAGTATTGTAGTAATGTGAAAATAAATTTAAAAAGTGGATGAGTTTATTCTGGCATACTGTGTATTTGATTAACCTATGCTGGTTCATAGTGAACAGTCATTCTCCTTTTTCAGTCTTATAAAACATCTCTTAACAAAACATTCTGGAACATTACCAGTATGGCAGGGAAAGCCATGAGGTGTTTGGGGTTGGATAAACCAAATATCAAGTGACTGACTGAATTCATAACTGAAAGTTTCACATTTTATTCAGGAATAGAGGACCTGGAAACAGAAGGAAACAAACATTAGCTAGTCTATGCCCTTCATTTTGAAAATGATTAAATGGAGGTCTAAAGTGGTTAAATGAGGGTCTGAGAGCTAAGTAAATAGCATTTGAAGTTTGATCTTTTGACTCCCAAACTCAGGATTCTTTTGACTACATCATGGCCCAGCTATTTCATGTTAATAATTATCTTAATAAAAATAAACAAATCAAAGTACATATATGAGAGAAACACTCATTTTTTTCTCCCTTCCATTCATTATCTCTGAAATTATCTCCCTCTTACAGGCTTTTAAGATTTTTATAGATGACCTTCTACAAGTCCTTTCAGGTACATAATAATGGTATTCTAGACGCCCCACTCTACCTCCAGTCTCTGAATGACTTGCATAACTTTTACTCACACTCAAGAGCTGGAATCCTTGAGATTGACTACTACTCTCAGTTTCTAGGAATATAACCCCTTAAGACAGTACTTCAAAAACTATAATTCACACTCCCCCCACTGGTTGTTTTCCATTCAACAGACAGTGACCAAATTTATCTCTAATCAAAGTCGTTTGCTGAAATATCAAAGTAAGAACAGTAAGTAGGAATTATTTATTCTCTAATCCTAGGGGCACTTTCTCCTTTAATTATCGATAACATCTATGGGAAGAGCAATCATAAATATTAGTACAATAGTAATGAGGTCCATGTGTAGGGTACACTGTGGCAAAGATAGTTCACAACTCCTTGTACCAAACTGCCCAGAAATCCTTAGGTGTATCATTTCTTCTGAATGGGGTTTTCAATTTATTTAATCAATTAACCAACAAACATTGAGCATCCATTATGTGCAAGTAAAATGAAAGATAATATCTAATTTACAAGAAACTCCCAGTCTTCTGCTTTCTTTAGTCTGCTCTCTGTTGTCAAAGATTTCCTTGAAGTTGTTTCTCCCCATGAATGACTGACATTTTGTATCTGGGTCTGACTGGAGGATTTACCTCTATTCCCCCGCCCCCCCAGTGTGCCCTATTGAGTGAGAATCTCTTATTCAAAGTTGTATGACTGATAAAGTTGTCTTCTCTTCACCCCAGGGGTTTCTTCTATTGGCATCTACTTTCTAGTTAATTCAACTCCTTCTTAGGACTTAAATATTTAAAAAAAATAACCACTCATTAAATTCGATCCCTTTTTCTGTCTGAGATATGTGTTCATTTATCCCAAAGTGATCAGTATATTTTTGCAATTAATTTACCATCTCCTAAATGATTTAAGGTTACACTCTGGGATGACCATGACTAAATCAATAGAAGCATAGTAGAAGGGAAACCCATTCCATTACAATGTCTTTAAGAAAACCTCAGAAGCCATTTAGAGCAATATACATATGTATATACACATATATCATATATATAGACACTCACACATTATGTATGTATTACAGATGAAGGAACTAAGATGCTGAGTTCCAAACTCTTTCCCTTAGGCTCCAGATTTAGCCTTCCTTTCACTATTTTATGTTGCAAGTTATTTTGGCCCTCTTTATGTTCCCTCCACATTTCCATTCATCCTGTGTGATCTATACAGTCACATGTTTCATAGACCCAAATTCATAGATGAAGTAGTAGGGATAAAAAGATGTTGAGTGTCCCAAACAAAATCATGTGACTAACTTTGGACTGGAATTTGTCTTCTCACTCTTTTAATTAATTTGCAGCATCTCATATAGATGTCTAATTTTCTTTATCTTTAAAAAAAAATTCTTACTTCTTTTCTTAAAAGAATTATTTGTAGGGGTGGCTAGGTGGCTAGGTGGATAAAGTACCGGCCCTGGAGTCAGGAGTACCTGGGTTCAAATCCGGTCTCAGACACCTAATAATTACCTAGCTGTGTGGACTTGGGCAAGCCACTTAACCCCATTGCCTTGCAAAAAACTACTAAAAAAAAAAAAAAAAGAATTTATTTGTATCCTGGAAAGCACAGTAATTTAGCAAACACTGGGTATTTAAAAGTAAAATAAACAAGATGGGAAAAGTCTTTGGGATCCCAGAACTTCCTCTAAATCTATGAGATCCTATAACTTCCTCTAATTAGCCCATTGACCTCCTATCCAATCTTTTAATTATTGTGCAACTATACAATATTAACTCACCTTTATTTTTAATATGCATTTAATTTGTAAATGAATAAACTATCATTTGATACATTAACCTTGGGAAGAAATTGCTGTTATTCCTATTTATAGATGAGGAAATAGAAATTGGAAGAAATTAAATGACTTGGAAGCCAGATTTGAATCTGACTTTATCTGTTTGACCTTGAGAATAAGTTCACCTTTTAATGGTTCAGTTTCTCTATCTTTAACAGTGAGAAGGCTAGATTAGATGATTTCTAGGGTTCCTTCTAAAACTAAATCTGAGATCTTCGATATCAACACTATTTTTTTTTTAGGTTTTTTGCAAGGCAATGGGGTTAAGTGGCTTGCCCAAGGCCACACAGCTAGGTAATTATTAGGTGCCTGAGACCGAATTTGAACCCAGGTACTCCTGACTCCAGGGCTGGTGCTCTAGCCACTGTACCACCTAGACACCCCTCAACAATATTTTTAGGAACAAAAGTTTAAAAAGGATTGTATTTCTAGTTTAATTTATTCTTCTTTAAAACAAAGCCCGGAGATGTCTGTATAAATATATTTTTCTTCTTTAGTTGCTGCCTTTAGCTTGACTGGGAGAGAATGAGTTTGTTTATCTTGCTAGGCCTTAAAAAACATTTGATTTAAGCTTATTGTGGGTCCAGAGGGTGGACTAGAGGGACTATATTTTTAAAACTAAAAGATAAATAAGTTACAATATAATCTTGATTCTGGAGTTTAAAACTGCTTCCTTACTTCAGTCACAAAGCTCTCCTCATTGATACTCCACTACAACATTTCTGGGTCCTCATTTACTATATTAGTTGATGTATTTTTTTTTTTACATTTGACTTCTTGGCAATTTTATGTTTGGTGATAAAGTAAATTCAGTTTTCTACATTTCCATAAAACCAAGAGAATTTTCATTTCTGTTACTGGAAGTCCTTATCTGAGGGAGATGATTAAGATCACAGGATAGAGACTTCCAGATGTCATCTAGACCATCCCCCGAACTGCAGACAGCTCAAACTTAAGAATTATGAAGGGATAATTACATATCCCCGTTATTAAATGGCTCTAAGAAAGGAGATTTGAGATGTACAAGGAAATCTTAATAGCTTTTTTGAAATATTCAAGCATTTTCTAATAAGTTTCATAATCCCAGTTGCAAAGGCATTAGGGTCATATTGAGTGGTTGAAACTAACTTCATACCGGTTGCATCGGCTTCATTTCTTTCCTTGCTCATATTTTAGTCTTTCTGTTAAAATTTAACAAAATTAGCTTGCCATTTCTTCTTTGGGTAAAAAGTAATGTCACATAAAATGTGCCATATCTAGCTGTGCTTCTATTTCTTCATCTGTACAATGGGGAAAATAATGGCCTTGGACAGTTCCTTCACCAGGCCATTGGGAGACTAATTTAGACTATTAACATTTATAAAATAAACGAAATATTGAAGTCAAAAGAATCCATGTCCAAGGAGAAAGACTGATACTTTCCATGTGCTGCCTGAACAATGAATTAAATTAATTTCAATTCTAGAAGTGCTAAGTTTATACTATAGTTCACTGAATCCATAAGCATTTATTTAATTCTCACTTTATGTCAGATCTATACTAAACCCTGAGATTACAAAGGCCCTCATAATGCTTCTTTTTAAAACCTCATATTCTACTAGGAAAACACATATGTTACGCACATGTGACAAACATGTACACATATAAACATGTATATGCACATGAAACACATATATGCATATCTATTTGCATTCACACACACACACACAGAGAGAGAGAGAGAGAGAGAGAGAGAGAGAGAGAGAGAGAGAGAGAGAGAGCGAGCTGATCATGGAGTCAGGAAGATTCATTTCATGAGGTCAAATCTAGTATCAGTCACTTGCTAGCTGTGTGACCCTGGTGAAGTCACCAAACCTTCTTACCGCAGTTTCTTCATTGGTAAAATGAATTGAAGGAAATAACAAAATCACTCCATATCTTTGTCAAGAAAATCCTAAGATAGGTCGTGAAGACTCTGACATGACCGAAACAATTAAATAGTTATGTTCCAGTACCTGAATGACAGCTTGGGATAGTAGAGAATGAATCAGCCTTGATACCAGGAAGACCAGGAATAAAGTTCCATATCTGAACCATGACTTTCTAGAAATTCTCTAAGAATATAAATTTCAAAGGAAGTGGTTGCTTATTTACAGTAGCAGAGAGTAGTAGGGTTTCTTAACCTCTGTGTGTGTGTGTGTGTGTGTGTGTGTGTGTGTGTAGGACCCTTTGGCAGTCTTGTGAAGTCTATGGATTCTTCAGAATATATATTTTAACACATAAGATCAAAGATCTAGGATTATAATAAAGCTAGCTATATTGAAATATAATTTATCTATCTCTATCATCTCTATCTCTATCTCTGTCTCTGTCATCTCTCTCTGTATCTGTATCTGTATCTGTATCTGTATCTATATATCTCTCTCTCTCTATCTCTATTTCTATCCCTATCTCTATCTCTATCTATCTCTCTATCTCTATCTATCTATCTATCTATCTAATCTATCTAAACTGAACACATAAACCCTAGATTAAAACCCCTTTCACTAATGAAATCCAGTTCCTAGCCCCTGATAGATAGTAAGCATTTACAAATGTTTTCTTGAATGATATTGTAGTTTTACCATTCAGGCTGAAGATTTTATATTTTTATCTTGGAGGTTTCAGTCATTTTTGAGGGAGAGAGCAACTTGGTCAGGGTTTCATTTTAGGAGTAGCAATGTGAAGGACAAATTGTTAACATGGAGGGACTCTGCTTCTCAGTAACCTTGGAAGAATTTAATACATAAATGGACAATATCATAACCAAAAAAAAATACATAATCTTACATTAGCTGTTTTCTCTCCACTACCCTTCATATTCTTCATATTTACAGCTGTATAGCCTTTGCAGGAAGCCCTGTTTGCAGAGATGAAGAGCCTTATGGCACCAAGCAGTTGGTTCAAGGCAATCATTTTTTTTTGTTGGCGAACCATGAGATTATGGAATAATTTGTAAAATAGCACACTCTGTCAGGATGATGGAATAGGACTAATTTTGGACACATTCATTTTCAACTTGGGTGATTTCTATTTCTTGATTGGGAATAAATGTGTAAGGACCAGTGACATTCCCTTCTTCATATCCTGTAGATGGCAATGTTGCACTTGGAAAGTAGGTGGAGAAGTCATCCAATGAACCTTGTTTCCCGATTACAGCATTGTTTAATAACTAGTAAAGAGGGACATTCATGCCAAATCAGGGGACATAGACCTGAAAATATACTTTGGGTGAGGGTGCATCAAAGGGCAATGCATACAGAAAGATGTCAGCATTTACATGAAAACTGGTCTATGATTCTGGTGAATGTTTTGCTTTATTCTGCCCACTGATTTCAGTCTCACTTTTTTTTCTCTCTGTGATGTTTTGTTTCATATTTACAGCTCTCTTTCTTTGTCTCACTCTGTTTCTCTCTTTCTTACTCTCTCTGTCCTCTTTATCTCTCTATTTGTGTCTCTCTGGCTCTTTGAATCTCTTACGTATGTGTGTGTGTGTGTGTGTGTGTGTGTGTGTGTGTTTTCAAAATCAAGAAAAGCTGATATTGTTAAAACTTATAGTCTCTTCTACTCACATTGAAAAGGTACAGGATGGAGAAGGAAAGGGGCTGATCACATTCTGAGCTTTCTTCATCTGTGTTCCAATAGGAGCAGCTATTGTAAAAGACTGTCTCTCCCTTATAGGATTTTGGAGGTAAGATTAAGGATGAACTAGACACATGGAACATTTTCCTTCTACCAAATGAAAATAAAAATCCAAAAAGAGTCCTAGATAGTGGTCTATGTTTTTCCTTTCATTATTATTATTACTCTTATTCAAACCAAACGTAAATCTATGATAATGATAAAAATGTTCAGTCATATACTTCTCATGTACCATGATGAACTTGGGTGAATGAAATGGTCCAGTCAAACTTTGTAATGGTGAGTCAAATCAAGAACCACCTCAGAAGCTTGGACGAGGTGTCTTTTTCTGTTTTTGTGCTTGGCTCACCACATTTTTTTCTTCCTGTGGGTTTGGCCCACAGGTGCTAGAAGGAGATGAAGCATAAGAAAAGTCTGACATCTCTCCTATTTTAACAATGACATCCCTGACACGATCCTTACTCTTCAGAATCCATATTTGTGGGCAAAAGGACTTCGAGGCTGATCTGACAAGTGAAAAGGAAATGAAGTTCCATAAAGGAAATGCTTTTAACATCTGTATTCCTACTCTATTATGCAGCCACCAAAGTTCTATCTAATAACAGTAGCTGAAATTTTTATTGCACTTTAAATCTTTATATACATCATTTCATTTAATCCTTGTAACAACTTTCAGGGTAGGTGCTATTTATTATCTCCATTTTACAGATGAGGAACCTGAACCTCAGAAGGGAAAATGAACTTACCTAGTATCACACAGCAAGTAGGAAGTATTTGAACTCAGGTCTTCATGAACTTAAGCCTAACATTCTAGCTTTTATATCATACTCCCTCTAGATTATGGGTTCTTAACCTTTCTGCTGTCATAGATGCCTTTCACAATCTGATGAAGCTAATGGATTATTTCTCAGAATAATGTTTCCAAATGCATAAAAGAAAATGCATGTGATTTCAAAGAAAAGTAATTTATTGAAATAAACTTATTAAATATATTTGTATATACAAATATGTGAATATATGGTCACTTCCTAAAGTCCCATGACTCTTGAGATTTTCAATAAAGTGACAATCATTTGAAATCAACTACTATGTGTCAGACACTATACAAAAGACTGGGTATATGATGAAATATACATTCTAGAGGGAAAAATCATTGTTTTCCTAGAATGAGATTGACCATTTTGATTATTAATTTAACTGTTTCATTGATCTGCATAGATTTCACTTACATTTGGAAGCACTTCATATATTGCTTTCCTGGGTCATATGATTATGTTCTCTGTTAGTTGGTACATGTAGCCTATTTCTTTGGAGTCAGCATATTTGTGCACATGTAAGTACATATAAGAAGCATGCAAAGAGAAAATAAGATTCCTATAAGGAGTCTTTACAAGTTAATTGGAACCAGAAAGGAAGTCCACTGAAGGGATGCTCCTGAGGACATCATATTTTTCCAGACTGCCCCATGGAAAGATATGCTAGCAACCAGCTGGCTGCATGGGATGTCTGAGATCCAACATGAAATGTGTTTATTTAATGAATATTATAAATGAGTATTAAATTTCAGGAACATTTAATGCTTCTTAATATAGATGTCCATTATTGTATTCCTTTGGATTTTATTTTCTGAATCTGTATACTAAATTTTTTTTGATTATATTGATGTTGTGATTTTTTTTTCTTTGCATCAGTCCCTGACTTTGGATATTCTTACTATGGCTCACACTGTGCTTGCTTTATGAATCTGATCTCACTTTATAAATGGGGCTAACCCAGGTAGTATCCATAGTAACGTTTTTATCAAGTCTACTCTTAATGGTCATTGGAGCATCCTGGAGTCATTTTTAATTTGTCTCTTTAAGCTACCAAATTTTCCAGAAACATTGGACCCCAAATATGGAAGAGGCCCTGAGCGAGAATGAAGTCCCCTCGAAATGACATAATTTGTTTACTAGCCAAACTGGTCTCCCTGTTTGTCTTTGGGAGTCAAGAAGAAATGAATCAGTCTCTTGTATAGCTTAGAGATAGATAGATCACCATATCTTCATATTCTAGCAGCTCCCAAGGGAAAAGGATGATTTACCATCTTAATTATCCTTGATTTTTCCTTCCCTGCCACTCCCATTTAGTTAGAGATTTCTATTTCTCTTCTCTCTTTATCTCAAGTTTCTGTTTGTATTGTGAACTCTTTGACTTTACTTAAGATGCATGTTCATTTCTTGTAATAAATCTAGTCACAATGAAATATCTCCTGGACTCACATTATTTTTTGGTTAATAAAGAAAATTTCAGAGCAGAGGAGGAAGCACTAGCAGCTTGGGCTTCAAAGAAGGCTTTATGTGGGAGGTAGCCTTTGAACTGATCTTTGAAGAAAGCTAGGGATTTGAGGAGGCAGAGAAAGGAGACAGAGCATTCCAAGTGCAGCTAACAGACTGTGCCTAGTGACCAAGGTGGAGATGGATTTCCATGTACAAGGAGTAGCAAATGGACCCATTTGGTTGGATAGTAGAAAGTATTTAGGAATTCATATAAAATTCATCTGGATGGGGAGGTTGGAATTCAAACGTGAAGGCCCCCCCAAAAAAGAATTGATATATTTTCCTAGAGGCAACAGGGAATCAAAAAATAGCTTCTTGAGAAGGGAAGGTAATTTCCCTTCAGCCTCAGAAGGAGATGTTCTTCTTCCTGGTTAGAGTTAACCTCTCCTACACTCTCAGGCCCATTCCTTCCACTATACAAACACAGAAGGGGAAAACTTCAGTATATGTTTGAGCAACGGAGCCCAATTGAATAGTTTAGAACATACATGAAAGTGAAGCACATGAGATAAGGTTAGGTGATGATAAATTATGGAAGATCTTGGATTGGAGGCAAAGGAATCCCAAGTTTATTTAGCAAGGAAAGAGTATTGCTAAAACTTTTGAGCAGAGAAGTGACATAACCAGATATATGAATAAAAGAGATTATTGTCATGAAGGAATAAGGAATTAATTGCTCAATAAACAATCATTTCTTTTATCCTAGGAACTGTGCTAAGTACAATGACAAAAATTAAGTAGTCCTTTTTTCTGAAAGGTGTTTACTTATTTAAACTGAAGGCTAAAAGACTCAGGACATCAAGGCATCTCTTCTGGGAGAGACAACATGGATGGATGGGGAAAAAACAAATATTAAGTTCTTACTCTTTGTCAAGTTGTGAGCTACTTGCTAGGGAACGAAATGCAAAATTGAAGAGTCAATGCCTGCAAGGGGCTTCCTTACATTTTTATAAGGGGAGATAAACAGGGTTAAGTGGTTTTTCCAGGGTTACACAGCTAATACAGATCTGAGTCCAGATTTAAACTCAAGAAGACAAGTTTTCTTGATTCCAGGTCTTGTTTTCTCTCCACTGTACCACCTAATTGCCTGCATATATGTGTATATATATAAATATATATATATATAATTTATATATATACACATATATAAACACTTTATTGTAATATACATATATACATACTGGATGATAAAATCAAGATTTAAAAAGATATTGACAGGCTATAACATATGTTATATATGTATATATACAATGCAAATATATATATCTATACACATGCATGTATATGTATATCTATCTATCTTATGTGTGCATTTGGGGAATAATATTTTGGTTTGGTAAATGACAAGAATGGTGAATGGAGCTCTAGAGGAAAAGGCTGGGTCAGCTTTCCAAATTCTATGATAGAATTACTTTGTTTATGATTCTGGACTAGAAATCTGAGTGACTTGAGAGGAGGTTTACAAGGGACAGATGATATATTTGCTAATAAGGACAGCAAAAGAACCTAGGTGGGGATTTGAGAGAATAAAAGATTAAGTACTTCTGACCATGGTCTCTGGTCTGAGAGGCCAAGATGTCTGGTGAGATTATGTGCAAATTATAAGCAGTGAACAATACAGAATAAATTCAAAATTAATATGAGAAAGAAAAGAAGGGCACACAAAGTTGACTGGGAAAAGAGTATTATGAGGGGTTTGGTGTGGAAAATGGTGCCTAAGATATGTCTTGACAGAAGAGAGGCATAGATGAAGTAGGGGTACATTCTTCGGCATTTTAAAAATGGCAGATGTGATTCCTAAACCATTGTTGGTAATATTTAAAGGATCAAGGAAAATAGAAGTCCTATAAGATTGGAGAAGGGGAAAATGTTCCAGTTTTCCAACTGTAGAAGAGAATTAAATTTCAAACAATAGAAAAGAATAAAATTTGCAAACAAGCGGTCAGTGAACTTGAATGATTCCCAAGAAAATTCTTAAATAAATCACTTAAGAGATGGTAAATCTTTACATAGGAAAATCCTGTTTAGGAAATGGAAGGGTGGGCTAAACTCTTCCCTCTTTTTTTGGCAGAATTATTAAACTAGGAGATGAACAAATTGCTGAGTATATAATTTATCCAGATTTTAGCAAAGCTTAATTAATAAAATATCTCATCCTATTTGCATAGATTAGATTATAATATATATATATATATATATATATATTCAGAGTTGCTTGAGCAGTTGGCCTCATATAATATCCTTATATTTTTGGTGGTTTAATCATGCAAGGCAATGTTGAAAATGTTTAACAAGTGGTTCTTTGGGAAAATGTATGTGTTACTGAAATTTAATATTAATCTGACAGTTAAAATTTCTACATTTCTTTCTTATGTCTAGGCAATCAAAATAATAAATAAAGTCCTATTTTCTAATATTTCCCTATTTCTGAAGTGTAAATGCTCACACTGGAAATTTAACAATCAGTTTTTATGAGTCTATATGACCTGGTTTTAGCACAAGCTGATTCTGTGAATGTGATCAAAGGTTTCAAACAGAAAATCCTGAGGATCTATGGCTGGCCCTATGCTACTTAACATTTTTTAATCAATGATTTTGAAGGAGGCATAGATGTCATGATCATCAAAATATCCCATGGAACAAAGGTAGGAGGAATATTGGATGAGAGTCAGGATCCAAAAAAAATACTGGTAGGCTATCCCATTGGGCTGAATCTAATGAGATAAAATTCAATGATCATAAAAATGTTTTGTCCTTGAGTACAAAAGTTGGTTGATTCTTGTCCTTCATTATCAGAGAAGATCAAAATGACATCACCATATTTGAGATAAATGGCAGTGTCTCCATTGTGCCTGATCAGACCTATAGGAGTTCAGAATGCGCTACTGCAGGTTGGGCACAAATAGTCCATATGACTACCTGGGGTGGGTATTCTAAACTTATGTATGCCATGTTTCCTTTGAATTGCTTCCATTCTGCCTTCCTCATAGAGTGCAGCACCCTCACCGATGAGGGCATGCCATGCTGGGTGGTCCTGTACAGTCAATTCTAAAGTTCTTCAATGAGACCTTCAGGGTGTCTTGGCATTGCTTCTTCTGACCCCCTTGTGAGTGTTTGTTCTGTGTGAATTCTCCAGAAACTAGGTTATTTATTTATTTTTTTTGGCAAGTGGACATCTGGTATCCTAACAATATGTCCAGCCCATCATAGTTGTACTCTGTAGAAATGTTGGAATTCTAGGAGGTTTAGTTCTAGAAAGGACCTCAGTGTCTGGGGAGGCTGGTTTTATAGCAATGTTTTTAAATTAGATTTGAAGGTTTTAGTGAACTGAAAGTTTAGTATGACTCATTGTTGTCATGAGGAAGTCGAAACTAAAACTAAAAAACATCCCCAAACTTAATATGTCCTTGGGATACATTAAGAGAAGCATAGCTCCTAAGAATAAGAAGATAATAGTCCCTTTGTATTTTATATCAGCTCTCATCTGAGTTAACAATTTACCCATGAGAACAATCAATCAAAACTAAGACAAAAAAATTATTACTGCCCAGACTACCCTCTGGCAATTTTATGAGCAAATTTTATGAGTAAACCCCTATTTCTAACATTGGCAGTCTCCTAATTATTTCATATGGTTATAATTTGTGAAATATTACAATCTCTGAAGAATTAAAATTGCTGGTGACTTGAAGGGAAATGGAAAGATACACATTGAGTTGTAAGTAGATTATACTATATTAGTATTATTTGGTCAGAATAAGTGAAATTATATAGTTAAAGTATGACTTGGTAGTATATGTCTATACCAATGAAATATTAAAAACATAAAAAAAGCTAGAGAGGAAGGCATACACTTTATATAAAGTCAATTCTCTATGAAAGAACCATAGAAGAACATGGAAAATAATTGCACAGGATAAGAGGATATAAAGGAGTTATGATACCTTCATTGGAGAGTTTCCATTTTGGTCCATCACAATAAGAAATTATAAAAAAAATTGTCATTGTTTTTCAGATTCTGTTTTTCAAAGTATTTTTTTCTAACCACTTTTGTAAGTGAAAAAAATCAAGGTGCAGAAAAATGATCTTGTCTTGTTATTTGATCTTTTGTGCTTAATCAGGTTCATTCTCATGGCAAGATAGTATTTTGAAAATGAATTGCACTTTTTCATCCCAACTGATACAGATTTTGAGGAATTCATTTGGCAGAATCCCTTGAAATGGATTTAGGTGCACATAATGTCCCCTTAGATAATTATTTGGGAAAATGATATGTGTTTTAACTGCAGATAAAGGAAGTTGAAAGGCTAAACTTGATCTTAACCTGGGAATATCTGACTTTTGTTTAATGTTTCTTTGCTTAGGTAGGATGATTAATAAACTTGGTTATGGCCAAAGAGCTCTTAATTCACTCCTATTGAAGAGAGGATTTCTAATCATCACTCATTAACATAGAAGAGCTCAAGTGGCATTTAAGAAGTCCTAAGGAGATGGAGTTGATAAAATGGGAATAGAGTGGTGGGGTATATTAGTGATGCATCAAAGAGAAGTGAGGAGTAGCAGAGAGGTGATGCTGAGTGGGGAAGCAGAGTAATGTGTTATCTAGCAGATGATCAAACCCAGGGAAAGACACAGTGATGTCATCAGCATCCATTACACTTTCATATATATATATATATATATATATATATATATATATATGTGTGTGTGTGTGTGTGTGTGTGTGTGTCCTTGCAACTTGTGTTTCTTATAGCTGTCTCTTCATGCTGATGATATATATTTACGGGGGAAAAGATTTGTGGTGTGGATATGCTACTGTTGCTTTTTTTTTTTTGCTATTTTATGTTATTATATACATTTCATTTTTAAAATGATGTTCGCAGTATGACTAAAAAAATAAACACAGAAATGAGCAGAATTCCCAGGATCCCATGTGCAAGAATAGGTGCCCTACATATTATATAAATAATTTTACTTTATGTACATGAGTATAGCTATGGGTGGTATTTAAAAATGTAGCCCTTCTTTACAACCTCCACAAGCAACATGGCCTGAGGTACAACCTTAGTAGAAGGAAGAGCCATTCACAGTGTATGTATGATGCTGTGAATGGTTCCTCTAGTCCAAAAATCCTGTGATCTTTAGAAGTGATAAAAAAGAATTTTCCTAAGCAACCTGTTTCAAGTAGCCTTCCTTCCTTCTTAGGAAGGAGGCTTATCTTCTCTTTATTCCTCATAGGTCTCACTGTAAGTTAAAGGGTAAATCCACCAATACCTATATACAAACATACACACACCCATATCTAAATATGTATAGATATAATTTTCTAGGAGACACATGGATGGATTCATTTTGGATTTTTGGGGGTTTTGATTGATGCATTAATTCAAATCATCAAAGGTCTCCAACACCTTGCGGGAATGCTTTACAAAGAATTCACTGAAGAAGATAAATAAGAATCACAAAGAATGCAAATGTGTAGACGGAATCATATGTCATAGAATTGTAGATTCAGATTTTGAGAGTTAGTCAATAAATCTTAGAAGTCATAGAATATAACTTCCTCATTTTGTGCATGAGGAAACATCCCCAACAAGGTGGGACACCAAAGTGACCAAAGTAGCCCGTGTCACAGAAAAGATTTGAACCTATCATCACCTGAAAAGGAATTCAGACCCAGCCCTAGAGTATTAGAAGGCTTCAATACCATCCCTGTTATTGGATCAGATAAGAAATGTTAGTTTTTATTTTTCTACAGTGTAGGCTTAATTTTGGAACAGATATTTCATTGTATATTTAACAGTGATTTCAGTTTAAATAATAGTTTTTGATAATATTTTGTGGGGGTAGTTAGGTGGTGCAGTGAATAGAGCACTGGCCCTGGAGTCAGGAGTACCTGAGTTCAAATGAGGCCTTGGATACTTAATAATTACTTAGCTGTGTGACCTTGGGCAAGCCACTTAATCCCATTGCCTTGCAAAAACCTAAAAAAAATATTATTTGTGTATAGTGAATATTTAGGGTTTTTTTTTTTGTCTTTTGGTGCTAGTCTATGTGTAAATAAAAAAGAAGAATCTCATCTGTGTCCTCATCATAGCAGAAATGATCTCCTGATCACAATAAAGAGTTTGTTGTTTCTCTTCCTGTTTTTGTTTATCTGATTCCACTGAACTAGATGTTATCTACTGACTTTCCCATTTGTAAAAAGGTGATTTCAAAGATGAAAGAAGTCTTGTGGATTTCTATATTAACTTTTTAATCATTATTATAACAAAAACTCCCTAATTATACATATTTGTATTCAGAATTTTTAAAAATAAATTCCTAATGGCAAAAGGTTCAGTTTAAAAAATGTATAAACTTGAACTTGGTCAACACAACAATTTGAAATTTTTGTACCTTTTTTCACTGTAGCCATTTACTGTATACTTTAATAGGGATTTGTATATTTTGCCCTTTTCTCAACAAAGATGAAAGCTCTTGCATCAATTTAACAAAATGATCTAGAGAATACCAGCAGTTCTGGGAATGAAAATGATAATTTTTATTAATTAATATTGCTTTAATTTTAAGAAAAACATTATATTACATTAGATGGTGTTAAACATTTTGTGGCCATATTTAATGTCTGCTTAGAAATAGTTGTTTAGCTAAAATTTGAAAATAAATATAGTTGTGAAAATTGTTCAACTGAAAAACTAATGATGTGCTTTAGCGATTTTTTTCAAATAAAAGGGATAGAAGCTAATGGAGAATTTGAACCCAGCTGCTATCTTGTCCAAGATCTATCAATGGATCACATCAGAGATCCATTGAAATGTTAGATTTTCGCAACCTTTGACACTATACTAAAATGAAATGCACGACAGACATCATCCATGTGTCATGGAATCCATCCATCAGTAAGCAGCATTAAGCACCTAATATCTTCTAGGTTCTGTGATAAACCCTGAGGGTACAAGAAAGGCCAAAGATAGTTCCTTCCCTTAAGGAGCTCAGACAGTTGGTATTTCTTACTCAGTTTCCTGGGATCACGGAACTTTTGCAAAGGTGTTTCTATCTCCAAAATGAATTATTTAATGATCACAAAGAAACTTGTTCCTATATAGCTTGTAGACCAATTGAGAAATTTGGATACTTGTTCCTTGTATGACATCACAAATTAGGGTCAATGTGCACTGTTTCTCTGACAGTGGCTGATCAAAGCAATACAAATTTGGACACAATTTGGGGCACAAATGATCTACCTTTGGAATGGAGATTTCTCTAAATTCATGCATCTCACATTTCTTTTGAACTGCAATTCTGTGTTGCTCATAGAGCATAGGTTCCATGATAGACCCATCCTATGCTAGACAATCTTGTGGCAGTATCTCCTGTGATTCAAAATGGATACCAAAATTCTTCAGAGAACCAATGAATTGCTTTTTTTTTAACCTCCATATGAAAACTTGCTTTGTATGAGTTCTCGGTATTCTTTTAGACACATATACATTTGGCACTTGAACAATATGGCCAGCCCATTGGAATTGGAGCTGCACTCTGCAGTAGGGTGTGAATTCTTGACGGTTCAGCTCAAGAAATGACTTCAGTGTCTGGTACCTTATCTTACCTGATGATCCTCAGAATCTTCCTAAGATAATTTAAATGAAGCAATTCAGTACGGCCTTGGTAGAGTGTTCAATTTTCATAGGCATACAACAATGAGGTCATTGTAAAAGTCTTTAGACCTTTAGTTGGGTAGACAGCCTAATATCTTTTCTTACCCACAATTTCAGTTTCCCAATTGCTGAGCTGTCTCAGCTTGTGTCAGCCTCACCATTTATGTGTATGTCACTGTAAAGTTAAGGGAATTTATACACAGCATTAAATAATTCTCCATTTGCTGAACCAATGGTTCCATATATGGATGGCAGGGTGCTGGCTGATGGGGAACCTTTGTTTTTTGTGGTAATTATTGGGTGAAAATAAGCACAAGCAAGAGAGAATTGATCTATGTTCTGTTCTACCTCAGAGGCTGCATTGAATACATAATCATCTGCCAGGAAAAAGTCACAACCAATTCTCTCTCTACTATAGTTTTGGCTTGTAGCCTTTTCATGCTAAATAATTTCCCATCAATCCAGTAACTGACTTTGGTAGCATTTTTTGTCCTCATTGAAGGCATCTGAAAACATTGAAAGTAATATAGTAAAAAACATAGGAACAAGCACACAGATCTGCCTCACTCCATTGTGCCCAAACATTATCCATTATCCAGAAGTTGTACAAGCATGTTATCATGAAACTAGCACAAAAATACTGATGAACTTCTCCAGGCTAATACATTTTGCTATGATCTTCCACAAACCTTCATGACTAACAGAATTAAAGACCTTTGTCAGATGGATGAATACTGTATGCAAACCCCTCTTCTGCTACCAACATTTCTCCTGGAGTTTTCAGGTTGCAAACATCATATCAACCATCCCTATATCCTTTCTGAAGTGATGCTGGAAGTATTAGCCTATTAAGGAGGACCCTGGCAAGAATCTTACTAGCAATGATTAAGAAACACACACACACCTATACAGAAGCCCATGTTTGTCACGAGGAAACCCATTTCTTTTTTGTTTCTATAGATGGACAATGAAATAGAGGAATTCTTGAATTTCTGTAGGGCTGCAAACCTCTAGCCTACAGACCATATTAGTATGGTGTTGACAACTACAGGTGGGACTCAAAATTCAATAAACCTAGGAGCTTTAAGGTTAGGGGTGAATTAATTACTTTTTTGATCAAATATAGCCCACAAATGATGTTATAAATATCCAAAAGGCCCTTGGCAGAAAAAGGTTCCCTATCACCACTTTAAAAGAATACTTAAATTCCATTTAAACTATATCTATTACATTTATGCTTTTGAATCTCTGGAATCTGACATCTGGTATATAACAGAAACATAAATAAATATTGATTAGTTGATTGATTGCTCCCTCTTTATTGTAGTTTCTTCAATATAGGCTCAGCTCAGATTCCACCTCCTAATGGAGGATTTTTCTGACTTTCCTTCAATAATGCATTCTCTGTCATATGTCTTTTTAAAAAATGGTGTGTTTATTTTTTCTTTATTATAAATACTTTGCTCCTCCTACCCCCAGGAGAATATAAACTTCTCGAGCTTAGGAACTGCTTTATTTTTGTCTTTGAATGCTCACTGCCATAACTTGATTGATTACCTGCATGAGTTACATGGTTCCAACCAGAGAGTTATAACTTGGGTGGTGGTGGGGGAGTCTGGACTCTGCCCCAGTGTTCATTTTGTAGAAAATGCTGAAAGCATCAACAGTTCTTTGGAAGTATAGAAATAATAAAGCTTAATATCAGATTCATAGATTACAGAATTAGAAGAGATTTCAGTGGCTATTCAGCTCAACCCACAAAGAAAACTTCACTACCCAAAAAGAATCTTCTAGCTCTTGTCTTGGGTTCTTCTAACAAATGGAAATCTGAAGGTTGGAGAATGAAATGCCGTGCCACTTCGATATCTTTGCTAAGAAAACCCCAAATGGTATCATGAAGAGGCAGACAGGACTGAAAACGACTTACCAACTTCTAAAGGTGACTTTTTTCTGTTTTGGTGTCATTTTGACTGTCACACTCCTTTTCACGAAAACAACCCTACACTTGCTTAAGTAAGACCTAGATAATAAGAAAAATAGAGCAAGTAAATGAAAGTAAGTAAAATTGGATATTTCCAGATAGTGAGCTGGGATTTGATATTTTCTTCATCCTTCCCTCTTCCTCTGAGATATTTTTAGGATCGGGGAAAAGTCATACTTTCCACTACTTGTCCTAGGTATGGTTTCTGGCATTTGTTGAGACCTAAACAATTCTTAGTTTCAACTCTTGATCATTCCCCACTTCCTGTAACTTTCATTAGTAGAAAAGTCTTTTCCTAAAGTCAATAGAAAGTGCTGAGAGCAGTTGTGAAATGTCATTGACTTTTGCAAGAACAAGAAATCCATCTCTGTGAACACGGATTGGACTCTGTCTGTTTGTATTCCAATAAACTTCTTGCTGGCAAGTAATTTCAATGTCAGTAAACAGAAAGGGACATGAAAATCTCTAAGTTCTTGACTTTCTTTCAGAATAGAATGACTCTGACCTTGGCAGGACTGTCAAAAACCACTGGATCAACCTGTATTCAATATGAGAGGGACGCATGATTTTCCTTCATCTTTTTCTAGCTCTAAGAAATGTCATTGTATACATACATACATGTATAATATTGAATTTTAAATAACATATATAAATAATTATAGAACCACAAACAAATGATTTTTTCTATTAAATTCTTTTTCATTGAAAGGGGTAGGAATTAATTCTTCAAATTGGCATAAGACATTAGACTATTTGTGCAGTCTTCTCAGCTCATACTGTTCTGATCAACCCTATCCTTAACTCCAACATATAATATCTTTTTGATCATCTTTAAGAATAAAGAACAACTGGGGCAGCTAGGTGGTACAGTGGATAGAGCGCCAGCCCTGGGGTCAGGAGGACCTGAGTTCAAATGTGACCTCAGACACTTAATAATGACCTAGCTTTGTGGCCTTGGGCAAGTCACTTAACCCCATTGCCTAGCAAAAAACTAAAAAAAAAAAGAATAAAGAACAGCTACAACAAATTCCAATTTGAGGAAATTCCCTCTACCAATGCAGAGGATCCTCTTTCTGAAAATTTTTGCCCGGAGAACTTAAAGGTGAAATGATCAGGGATCAAAGAGCCAGGGAGCATGTTTCATAAACAGAACCCAAACCTAGGTCTTCTTGGTTTTGAAACTGGCTTTCTACCCCTTCTGTGACTTTTCCTTTTATTGTTGAAAAAGAGGATTTCATCTGTAATGGTCTTGAATACTGTTTTTCCTTCTAAATCAGGAAAGATACTTTGTTATAATGGTCTTTTCCCAATCAACTTTTCTGCAATTTATTTCTTCCTCTTTCAAGTGCCTTAATAAAAAAAAAAACAGAGTACTTAGAAGGAGCTTTCTAAGAATGTGTCTGTTTGAGGACCTCTTGCTGTTTAGTTTGTTAATAGTTGGTATTATTTAGAATAGCATTCCTGGATCTTGGCTGTAGATTGAATCCCTGTGATATTTCTGTTGAATTAGGAGCAAGGCTCTTCTAATTTTATGGAGTGAGAATGTGAAGCCTCAGAGAGGATAAGGCAATTAAGAGTCAGAAAGTAACTAACATACTATGGCAAGACTCTATCTCTTCCTTTTCAGTCTCCAGCTTCTGTCTAGTGCCAGTTTTTTTCCCTTTTACTCTCTTCCTCTTCTTCTCTCTTCTTCCCTCTCTTCCTATACTCCCTCTCTCTCCACACTCTTTCTCTCCTTTTTCTTACTTCTCCTTTCCCCCTCTCTTTTCTTATCAAGCATGCAATGCATATACTGCAGTAACAAGTTATGAGGTGCTTTGGGATATTCTAATAGGGGATATTAGCATAGTAACTCACAGGATGGGAATTTATTTATTATTCCCTTGTGTGTTAAAGATTGTTGATTCTTCTGGGAAATAAGTCAGGGAAATAATTCAGATTTCTCAGCAGAAAAGTGAAGACCATTCATCTCCCAATTGCCAAGAAATTTTCCTGAGACATAGGTCTGACAACATCATTCTTTTTGCTCAGATATCTTCAATGACTCCCCATTGTTTATAGGATAAGATAAAAACACAGCCTCCTATCTAAAATCTGACCTATATCAGATTTCTATTTTATTTAAACACATTTTAATTTAATTTTTTCAATTCACAAAATAGATTTTGTTTCCCTTTCACTTCGCCTCTCACCTCTCAATTGGTACAAATACAAAAAGAAAACTGTTGAAGTAATTTTGTATAGTGAAACAAACCCAATTTCTGTATTGACCATGTCTGAAAAATAATATCACAATCTGCACCCTGATTCCATCAACTCTGTTAGGAGAAAGATAATCTGGTATCGTAACTGAACACTGCATTGATTAGTGTTCTTGGGAAATTAAAAGTTATTTATGTCTATAATATTATTGTTATGTAAAATTTTCTCTTGCTTCTATTCACTTCATTTTGCAACATTTCATAAAAGCCTTCCCAATTTTCTCTGAAATAATTTCCTTCAGCATTTCATATGGAATAATAGTATTTCATTACATTTATATATTATCATGAATAAACAAGTTATAATATTTTTTTAGGTTTTTGCAAGGCAAATGGGGGTAAGTGGCTTGCCCAAGTTCCACACAGCTAGGTAATTATTAAGTGTCTGAGACCAGATTTGAACCCAGGCACTCCTGACTCCAGGGCCAGTGCTCTATCCACTGCACTACCTAGCCGCCCAACAAGTTATAATATTAAGTTGACTGATACCTCATTTAGTTATCAGGTTTTTATTGCAACCACAAATAGAGGATGTTGGTTGTTATTTTGGAGTAGTATTTTGTTGGTATTTTGGGGAGTATTATGTACTTACATTACCACATGTTTTCTTTCTTCTGTTGCTTTGGAACCACTTGTGGTGGTATTGTCAAAGGATATGGACAATTCTTTAAGTTTTGGGTCATAGTTCAAAATTTCTTTCCAGAATGTCAGGGTAAATTCATAGCTCAACTAACATAATATTAATGTGCCTGTTTTCTCAAGTTCTGCCACCTCTACCTCAATTGTCATTTCCTTTTTTGTTAGCTTTACTAATTGGATGGGTGTGAGATAGCACCTTAGAGCTGCTTTAGTTTGTATTTCTCCAAATATTAGTCATTTGAACAATTTTTTACTGTGATCATTCATAACTTGGATTTTTCCTCTGGAGAAAAATGCTTATTTATATATTTTGACCATGTATCAACTGGGTATCAATTCTCAACTCCTATAAATCTCCATCTTGCCAGATGTAGATATTTATCAGAACAGTAGGATCTAGATCGTCCAGGAAATTTGCTGTTGGCCCCCCATCAAATGTTTCCAGACTTTTTTCCATCTCAGGTTTAGGAATGAGACTCAAACCAATCAATGAATTAAATCTATTGTCTGCTTTACAGCATTATCTAAAGGATATAGTTATCAAGAAGATAACAGGGGTGGCTAAGTGGTGCAGTGGATAGAGCACTGGCCCTGGAGTCAGGAGTACCTGAGTTCAAATCTGACCTCAGACACTTAATAATTTAATTACCTAGCTGTGCGGCCTTGGGCAAGCCACTTAACCCCACTGCCTTGCAAAAACAAACAAACAAAATTAACAAAACCTGCCTCACACAACTAGTATGAACTGTGATTCTCAGCAATTAGCTTAACTTCCCTGACCCTCAATGTTTTCATCTTTAAATAATAGTTAAATGATGTGGTGATCTCCAAAGACATTCCAATTCTAATTTATGATCCAGGAATACCCTTGTGTAGTTACTTCAAACTTTATACTATTTATCAAATTTGTAAAATGGGATAATGATAATATCATTATCGGCCACAACTAGCATTGATAGAGTACTTTTAGATTTCCAAAGCACTTTATCGTGATTTCACTTCATTCCCCTCAACAAACCCTTATTGAATTAAGATGAAGCAAAATATCCTTACTCCAAAAAATAGCTCTTTGGATTTGTTTTACAGTAGGATGGTCAGGTATTGATTGGTGACAGATTTCAGATGATGAATTTGGCCTTTGGTTGCTGAACTAACAGATGGGAATAATGGTTGCTTCCATTGTGATTTCTGTGTAGCAGAACCTAATGTAGAATAGTGGAAAATTGAATTTAGGAGATCTAGTTCACACGGTAACCATGAATAATGCACTTTATAGGCCTTAGGGTCCATAGAAATTAGTGTTTTGAATGGGAAACAAAATGGGAGCATTGGGATTCAGAGCTCATCAAACTACACCAAACAGTTACTTCAGTAATGAGAAATAGTGACTAGAGGTTTAGTGACCTAGTTTCAAATCTCACCTCAGATATAGATGGACTATGATCCTGGGTAAGACATCAGTGCCCCAGGCTACTCTCCAAGATTTTAAGTTTCAGGAAAGTTGCTCATCTCTATTAGTAGAGAGAATCTCCTCCCTGAGGAATTTCCTATACCATTGAAATCTTGGGTCCGGACCAAAAAAAAAATCAGGTTCAATGTTGATGTAATCCATTGATTTCACCATTATTCATTGAGTTTATTGGATTCCATTATTTTAAAGCAACTGAATGGGGATGACCAGTTTTTACTCTTGACACCCCTCCCATCAAGACTTCTAGAAGTTCTTCCCAAATGTTCTCACCACTGAAGAAGATTTTTTTTTTGTAAATGGAAGTGATTACAATTATCTTTTAAGAATATTGAATTTTAAGGGCGGCTAGGTGCCACAGTGGATAGAGCACTGGCCCTGGAGTCAGGAGTCCCTGAGTTCAAAATCTGGCCTCAGACATTTAATAATTACCTAGCCTTGCAAAAAAAACTAAAAAAAAGAATATTGAATTTTGGAAGAGAACCAAAGAATCCATGAATGTATTAGCTAATCATTTCAAATATTTTTGAATTGCCATTTCTTGGGGAGAACAAAAAATAACAGTAACAAAACAGCAAGCCCCTGGGAAACATCCTCCACCTTCTGAGGCATGTTGATGACTGAATTCAAGATAGAAAGATGAGACTATAATATGAAAAGTCATTGGACCATGGATACATAACAGACCAATCTTGAAATTGTTGTTTTAGAAAATGAGCATATTATTCTATACCTTCCTTTTAAAAAATAAAAAAAAATCAGAAATTATGCCCAGTTAAATAGAGCAAGAAATTGTTATTTATTCCCCAAAGATAGTTCTCTTTGTACATATTTTATGGATGGGGAAATAGGTGGTAAAAAGCAAAGTTACAAAAGAATGACCACCTGTTGAGACATTTTGATTGTGTGCTCTAATTAACTTCCCAAGAAAATGATGTCATCCGCTTGTCATTTCCATACTTCCCATGGTTCAGGGATAGGCTTGCTGGTTTTTTTTTTTTTTTAAGGAAGAAGTGAAATGATGTAGAAAATATGAAAACTGGTACCAGTGTAGTAAAGGAAGACCTGCCATAGTCTCTCCATATACAGAGAGGTCACATTTTTAGAGTTCTTGAAGGCCAACATTTTCTCAAGAGGCAAAAATCTCTTGTATTAATCCTGGTTTATTTAAAGCATGGTAACAGATCAGATAGAGCAATGCTCTTAAAGCCAAGAAGGATTGAGTTCAAAAGCTTAGTCCCTGAATAGCTTTGAGATCTTGGACAAATCTTTTAACTACTTTGAGCCTTTTTGCTTATCCATAAGATGGAAGAAACAAAACTAATGGCATTTACTACATAGAGCTACTCTGAGAAACACAAGAAATCAATATATCAACATGCATCTATTAAGCAGCTACTGGGTGTCAAACACTATGCTGGCTGTTGTCATGGATACACATAAAAGATTGAATAGCCTCTTACCTCAAGGAGGTTGCATTTCATCAGGAAAGACAATACATATGATTATATAAATGCATCTATGTTTACACCAGTGCATATGATTTAAGTATATAATGCACATATACATAACCAGAAGCATATTTCTATGGAACATGTACTGATTGAACCACAGACTTCGATTCCGATTGGGTCCCAGAGTCTATCTGGTTTGATCCCTTCATCTTACACATTAGGAAACCAGGGCATGGAGAGGAAGTAATTTGCCCAAGGATCACACAACTAGTAAGCATCTGAGTTAAGATTTGAACCCATATCCACCTGCCTCCAAGTCACTGTCTAGGAGGGTGAGAAACATTAGTTCTGTGCAAAAGCTCATGGGGAGAAAGCCACTAAATCAAAGCATCCAGGTTGCAAACAATGACACCGCCATGGAGACCTCTCCCAGTCTCTGAGATGTGGCATGGCGCATAGTTTAACTTTGAAAGGTTGGTTAGCTTCTGTTAATTGTTTTGGTGAGATAGGGGAGTCAACAGTGCTTGTTTAAATGCTGGGTGAGTCTGAGAACAGAGGTTTTGAATGATCAATTCAGGCCTTGGGGTTGCTGAGTTGATGGGTGCAAGAGTCATGAATGATTCCAGATGCAGACCCAGACATCCGATAGACTAAAGACCTGTCAAAGGGGCCAGGTGAGACTTGGCTAAGGGGTCTGATGTAATCCTGCCTAGAATAGGGATGAAGAGAGAAAATTCTTTGAAAGAAGGAAGAAAGCTTCTTATAAAATGCTCATTTGAACATATGGAATATTTGCACAATCTTTGTTTGCCAGATCTTTATCTCTTGATTCCTTCTGTCTTGTATGCTTGATTCTTTACCAGAATATGACAGACCTTTATTATGAGAAGTTTTCTGGGGGGTTCTCCTCCTTCTTTACTAAGGCCATATGCTCCTACCATAATGGTAGGATCGTCATTTTTCAAACAAGAAAGGGACTCAGAGGTTATCCAGTGTGTGAGAAAACTGAATCCCAACAAGATGAAATGGCTTGTCTGTGTCATAAAGATAACAATTGGTAGGATAAGGATTGGGACTCAGATGAGCATAGATTCAGAGATCATCTAGTCCAAACTGCCCAGTTTATAGATGAGAAAATCAAGGCCCAGAGAGGACAAGCAACTTGTTCAGTGTCACACAGGTACCAAATGTCAGAGCCAGTATCTGAGTGGATGATTCCAAGTTCAGTACTCCATTGTATGGATTGTGGAGTCTGAAGAGGAGAGAAGTCAAGTGATTTGCCCAAAATCACACAGGAAATAAGTGGCAAAGCCAAAATTCAAACTCAGGTTTCATGATTCCTTATCTAGCATTCTTTCCAGTGTACCTCTGTGCTATAGATGGCAGTTCAAATATGCGGTAGTTAAAATTTGGAATGGACCTCAAAAATAGATCATGAGAATGCGGGGAGAAAAGTAGTTGTTTTGTATTATCTGGGAAAAGGGGAGAGAGGAACAGAACACAAATAAAGTCCACATTTTATTATAGACACTAACAAGTAGTAAAAATATTTGGCAACTTTTCTCTCTTTGCCTGTCCACTAATAAACAACAAAGTAGGTCACATCAGGGGGAAAAGTCCAAAAAAAAAAAAAGGAAATCACAGATCATTCTTGAAAAGGGGATCTAAATATCTTCAATACTGAAATTAGTGGGGAACAATAGTCTTTCTTGGAATATAATTTGGGTTAAGGAAAGAAAGAGTGGACACTGATGCCAAGTGGTACCTTCTGGTGTTTACTAATAGTTGTATAAAACTGACATATCTCTGTGTTTTGTTGTTTGTTCATTTGTTCTCAGTCTTACTTTTTGTGACCCTGTTTGGTGTTTTCTTGGCAGAGGTACTAGAGCACTTATCATTTCAATTTCCAGCTCATTTTGCAGATGAGGAGAATGAGACAAATAGGGTTAAGTGACTTCACCAGGGTCATACAGCTAGTAAGTGTCTGAGACTAGATTTGAACTCAGGAAGATGAGTCTTCCTGACTCCAGGTTTTGCACTCTATACTTTGAACCACCTAGCTGCCCATCCTTGGTTTAGATACATATATAAGTAGAGCAGAATTGCCATGGTGTGGATTGCTAGCAGATAGGAGTGAGTAGGAGAGTGAGGAATGTGAAATCGAAGCCTCTTTTGCTCATAGTATCTTATTCTCCCAGGGCTGAGGTATGGAATTCCTTTTCCCTTGTGATTTAGGTTGCTTTCCCTGTGATTTTCCTTTAAAAGCCAAATTCATTTCAACTGACATAAATAAGTTTTTATTGAGTACCTGCTGTATGCATAGGACTGGAGAAAAGGCAAACATGAAACAGAACTTGCCCTTAAAATGTTTACATGGCTCTAAACATTTGAGCTTCATGCTCAAAGAAGAACCAAATGCATACTATGTTGGGATCAAGGTACAGTGTTTCCAACGTTGGCTGATCAGAACAATATGAGCTTGGAAGACTTTAGTACAGTTTAGGCACAAATAATCTACAGGAGCATTTGGGTTGGACATGTCTCTAAATCAGAGCATCTTATGTTTTCTTTGAGCTACTACAATCAACTTTGCTCATTGAGCATGGTACATTCTTCGATGCAGGCATACATACTAAGCAGTCTTGTGCCACTGTCTGCCATGTCTCATAACTGATTCCAAAGGTCTTCAGATTGACTTCATGTCCTTGTATCGCTTCCTCCAACCTCCATGTGAGCACTTACCTTGTCTGAGTTCTCTGCAAAATAGTTTTTAGGTAAACCTACTTTGGAGATTTGAACAATGTGGCCAGTGGATTGAAATTGCAGTAGAATTTGAATGGCAGTTTGACTCAAGAATAGATCTCAGGATTCAGCAACTTATCTTGTCAGATGATCTTCAGAATCTTCTTAAGACAGTTCAAAGGGAGACAATTTAGTTTCTTGGTGTGGTGGTGGTAAACTGTCCAGTTTTCATAGGCATACAACAATGAGATCAATGCAATGACTCTATAGATCTTTATTTGTAGGCAGTCTAATACCTCTTATCTCACACACTTTTCCTTTGGTGCCTCCAAACACTGAATTAGCTTTGACAATGCATGTGCCATCCTCATCATCTCTATGGACATCTCTGGAAAGTAAAGGTAAGTGAACTTATGGCTAGCATGGAGAGAGCACCTTAACTATGTTATTTCATTTGATCCTGAAAATAACCCTGTGAGATAAGTGCTATTATTATGACTTTTTCTTTAGATGAGGAAACCTAGCCTGAGGCATGAGAATTAACTTACTGGCATTACTTAACTAGTAAAGGTCAGAAGGAGCTTTAAATTCAGGTCTTTGCTCTAAAACTGACACTCTTGCTCTAAAACTGACACTCTCTACTATTCTCTGTAACTGCCTCATAGTCTACAAAGTAAGGGAATCTTAACCTTTAGACATTGGTGAAATCCATGAACCCTTTCTCAGAATAATGTTTTTAAAGGCAAAAATCAAATACACAGAATTTCAAAGGAAAACTGATATGCCACTATCAAAATATGGGGGGGGGTTCACAGACCCCAATTAAAGAATCCTTGTACCAGGGGGAGATAGGATGTACATACATTAGTAAGTTGAACATTTTTCATATACATTGGGGGTTCCACTCTCATTCCAATCAGTCTTTTAAAGCAAGTATTATATAATTTGTTAATAGCTTCATTACAATGCGTAGAGAAACTTTTAATGAATTTTGAAGGAACATTGGAGATTGGACATAAGATGAAAGTTTGTTATGGCACAGGAAACACCTTTTGCTGAGTTGAAAAGATCACCAAGTCAGATTCTTAGTCTACATACAATAAAGAGCAGTTAGTTCAGAGTTAAGTCCACAATAGCAACAAAACAATTTAGTAGTGTATAATTTCACATTTAGGAATAAAGGACACATATTCTGGAGTTTGAGCCAAATATATGAGAGAAATTCACTCAAGTGGAGAAAGAAACTTTTGTTTTTTTCTCTGCTTTTCATACTTTCCCATTTAACATTTTATGAGAGAAAGAAATAGATACAGATAGATGTGTGTGTGTGTGTGTGTGTGTGTGTGTGTGTGAGAGAGAGAGAGAGAGAGAGAGAGAGAGAGAGAGAGAGAGAGAGGATAGATGACAAACAAAGAATTTAGGAAACACATCAAAGACATGGACATAGGTGAATACTGAAAGATAGCCACCAAGGGAGGAAACAGCTTCAAGGAATATAGCCTCTTGAACCAAAGAAATATTTGCTTTTGTCTTTAACAAAGGACTTTCAGTAACCAGCAGCTGTGAAATAACCTCTTGGTCATATGTATTCTGTACATCTGTGCCCCGCCACCATCCTGCTCTAAGTTTAACACACTTTTCTTCTGGATGCTGAGTGTACTTGTGAGTCAGTGTGTCTTAGGATTTTTTTTTTGAGGGGGAGGGGAAGGATTTTGTTTCAATGGTTCTTTTTTCAATATATTTTTTCCAATCGTAGAGATAGCTTTAAACATTCCTCTTTTTTTAGAAAGATTTTATTTATTTTGAATTTTTCAATTTTTCCCCCCATTCTTGCTTCTCTCCCTCCACCCCCACAGAAGGCAGTCTGTTAGTCTTTACATTGTTTCCATGGTATACATTGATCTAAGTTGAATGTGATGAGAGAAAATAATATCCTTAAGAAAGAAAAATAAAGTATAAGTGATAGCAAAATTACATAATAAGATAATGGGTTTTTTCTAAATTGAAGGTAATAGTCCTTGGACTTTGTTCCAACTCCACAATTTGTTCTCTGGATACAGATGGTATTCTCCATTGCAGATAGCAGCCCCAAATTGTCCCTGATTGTTGCACTGATGGAATGAGTGAGTCCATCAAGGTTGATCATCACGCCCATGTTGTGGTTAGGGTGTACAATATTTTTCTGGTTCTACTCATCTCGCTCAGCATCAATTCATGCAAATCCTTCCAGGTTTCCCTGAATTCCCATCCCTCCTGGTTTTTAATAGAGCAATAGTGCTCCATGACATACATGTACTGCTGTTTGTTAAGACATTTCCCAAATGAAGGACATTTACTTAATTTTCAATTCTTTGCCACCACAAACAGGACTGCTATGAATATTTTTGTACAAGTGATGCTTTTACTCTTTTTCATCATCTCTTCAGGGTATAGATCCAGAAGTGGTATTGTTAGATCAAAGGTTATGCACATTTTTGTTGCCCTTTGGACATAATTCCAAATTGCTCTTCAGGAAGGTTGGATGAATTCACAACTCCATCAACAATGTATTAGTGTCCCAGATTTCCCATGTCCCTTCCAATATTGAACATTGTCCTTTCTGGCCGTATTAGACAGTCTGGGAGGTGTGAGGTGGTATCTCAGAGATGCTTTAATTTACATTTCTTTAATAAGTAATGATCAAGAAAATATTTTCATATGGCTATGGATCACTTTGCTTTCCTCAGATGTAAATTGCCTTTGCATATCCTTTGGCCATTTGTCAATTGGGGAATGGCTTGTTTTTTTGAAAATTTGAGTCAGTTCTCTGTATATTTTAGAAATGAGTCCTTTGTCAGAAATACTAGTTGTAAAAATTGTTTCCCAGTTTACTACATTTCTTTTGATCTTGGTTACAGTGGTTTTGTCTGTGCAAAAGCCTTTTAATTTAATGTAATCAGAATGATCTAATTTGTTTTTAATGATGTTCTTCATCTCTTCCTTGGTCATAAACTGCTTCCCTTTCCATAGATCTGACAGGTAAACTACTCCTTGAACTTCTAGTTTGCTTATAATGTTGCTTTGTTATGTCTAAATTCCTGTATCCATTTGGATCTTATCTTGGTATAGGGTGTGAGGCGTTGGTTTAATCTAAATTTCCTCCTTACTAGCTTCCAATTTTCCCAGCAGTTTTTATCAAAGAGAGAATTTTTATCCCAATAGCTGGACTCTTTGGGTTTATGACACAGCAGATTACTATAATCACTTCCTGCTGTTGCACCTAGTCTATTCCACTGGTCCACCACTCTATTTCTTAGCCAATACCAAACAGCTTTGTTGACTGATGCTTTATAATATAATTTTAGATCAGGTAGGGCTAAGCCACCTTCTTTTGTACTTTTTTTTTCATTGAATCCCTGGAAATTCTTGACTTTTTATTTCTCCATATAAATTTACTTACAACTTTTTCTAACTCATTCAAGTAATTTTTTGGAATTTTGATTGGCAGTGCACTAAAGAAGTAGTTTAGTTTTGGTAGAATTGTCATTTTTATTATATTAGCTCTACCTATCCATGAGCAGTTGATATTTGCCCAGTTGTTTAAATCTGATTTTATTTGTGTGAGGGTGCTTTGTAATTGTTTTCAAAAAGTTTTTCCATCTGCCTTGGCAGGTAGACTCCCAGGTATTTTTATATTGCCTGAGGTTAGTTTGAATGGGATTTCTCTTTCTAGCTCTTCCTGCTGTATCTTGCTTGTCATCTATATAGAAATGGTGAGGATTTATGAAGGTTTATTTTATATCCTGCAACTTTGCTAATGTTGTTAATTATTTCTAGTGATTTTTTAAGATGATTTTTTGGGATTCTCTAAGTATGCTGTCATATCATCTGCAAAGAGTGAGAGTTTTGTCTCTTTCTTCCCAATTCTAATTCTTTTAATTTCTTTTTCTTCTCTTATTGCTGAAGTTAGTATTTCTAATACAATATTGAATAGTAATGTGGATAATGGGCATCCTTGTTTCACCCTGATCTTTTTGAGAATGTCTCTAGCCTTTCCCTATTCCATATAATGGTTGTTGATGGTTTCAGATAGATACTGCTTATTATTCTGAGGAACAATCCATTTATTCCTACACTCTCTAGTGTTTTTAGTAGGAATGGATGCTATATTTTGTCAAAAGCTTTTTCAGCACCTATTGATATGATCATATGATTTCTGATGGATTTGTTATTGATATAATTAATTATACTTACAGTTTTCCTAATATTGAACCAATCCTACCATTATCTTATTATGTAATTCCACTATCTCTTATACTTTATTTTTCTTCCTTAAGAATATGATTTCTCTCTCATCACATTTAACTGAGATCAATGTATACCATGGAAATGATGTAAAGACTAACAGAATGCCTTCTGTAGGGGGTGGGGCAAGGGAAGCAAGAATGGGGGGAAAATTGTAAAACAAAATAAATAACGTCTTTCTAAAAAAAAATTGAACCAACCCTGCATTCCTGGATTAAATCCTGCTTGATCATAATGTATTGTCCTAGTGATAACTTCTTGTAATCATTTTGCCAAGATTTTATTTAAGATTTTTGCATCTATATTCATTGGGGAGATGGGTTTATAATTTTTTTTCTCTGTTTTAATTCTTCCTGGTTTAGGTATCAGCACCATATTGGTCTCATAACAAGAGTTAGGCAGAGTTCAGTCTTCACCTATTTTTCAGAGTTTATGTAGAATTGGAACCAATTGTTCCTTAAATGTTTGATAGAATTCACTTGTGAATCCATCTGGCCCTGGAGACATTTTCTTAGGGAGTTCAATAATGGCTTGTTGAATTTATTTTTCTGAGATAAGTTTATTTAGGTTTTTAATTTCCTCTTTGTTTAACCTGGGAAACTTATATTTTTGTAAGTATTTGTTCATTTCACTTAGATTGTGAAATTTCTTGGCATAGAGTTGAGCAAAGTAATTCCAAATTATTACATTAATTTCCTCCTTATTGGTGTTGAGTTCACCTTTTTCATTTATGATACTAACAATTTGGTTTTCTTCTTCCTTTTTTTAAAAATCAAATTGACCAGAGGTTTATCAATTTTATTGTTTTTTTCATAAAGCAGCTCTTGGTTTTATTTATTAGTTCAATAGTTTTCTTGCTTTCAATTTTATTAATTTCTCTTTTAATTTTTAGAATTTCTAATTTGGTATTTAAGTGAGGGTTTTTTAATTTGTTCTTTCTCTAATTTTTTTTAGTTGCATATTTAGTTCATTGATTTCCTCTTTCTTTAATTTATTCATGTAAGCATTTAAAGATATAATATATCCCCTGACAGCAGCCTTGACTGTATACCATAGGTTTTGGTATGTTGTTCCATTATTGTCATTATCAAGGATGAAATAATTTATTCTTTTTATAATTTGTTGCTTGATCCATTCATTCTTTAAAATGAGGTTATTTGGTTTCCAATTAGTTTTGAGTCTATATCTCCCTGGCGTAATGTTGCATATGATTTTTATTGTATTATGGTCTGAGAGAGATGTATTCACTATACGGGGAGGCTAGGTGGCGTAGTGGATAAAGCACCGGCCTTGGAGTCAGGAGTACCTGGGTTCAAATTCAGTCTCAGACACTTAATAATAACCTAGCTGTGTGGCCTTGGGCAAGCCACTTAGCCCCATTGCCTTGCAAAAAAAAAATGGGGTAAACCTAATTACTTTAAGAGGTACAAAAGACCTATTGTAATTGAGGGGAAGAAGGGAGGAAGTAAGAACCACCTGAATCTTCATCTCATCAAACTTGGCTTAAAGTTAACTTACACACACTCAGTTAAGTTAAGAAACTTATCTTACATTTCAAGTATTTAAAGGGAAAAAGAGGAAAGGGGAACTAACAGAAGGAAGGGAAGAGGGGGAAAAGGGAAAGGGGAAAGAAAGGGGAGGGGGTTGATATAGGAGGGCAAACACACTGAAGGTGGAGGTATTCAGAAACCAAACACTGGGGAATATGGATAAAGGGAACAAAGGAGAAAAATACAAACAGAGGGAAAATAGCACGGAGGGCAATAAAGAGTTAGTGATTACAACTTTGAATGTGAATGGGATGAACTCTCCCTTAAAACATAAGTGAATAGCAGAGTGGATTAAAAACCAGAATTCTACAATATGCTACTTACAAGAAACTCATTTGAAGCAGAGAGATACATACAGAGAAAAGGTAATAGGTTGTAGCAAAATATATTTTGCTTCCATTGAAGTGAAAAAAGCAGAGAGAGCAATCCTTATCTCAGACAAAGCAGCTGCAAGAATAGATAGCATTAAAAGAGCTAAGGAGGGAAACTATATCCTCCTAAAAGATACCAGAGACAAAAAAAGTAATTTCAATACTAAATATGTATGCATAGTGTAGCATCCAAATAGTGTAGCATCCAAATTCTTGGAGAAGTTGAAAGAGCTACAGGAAGACATAGACAGCCCAACTCTAGTAGTGGGAGACATCAACCTCCTGCTCTCAGATTTAGATAAATCAAATCACAAAATGAACAAAAAGGAAGTTATGGAGGAAAATAGATTGCTAGAAAAAACCTAGATATGATAGACTTATTGAGGAAATTTAATGGGGAAATATATTTTTTCCTGCAGTACATGGCACTTACACAAAAATTCATCTTTCTATGATCTTGTGCTGGGGGGTGGTTGGTTCTCAGATGTTTGCTTTTGAAGATCCTAGAGTATTTGTTTTCCTGGCTTTGTAATTCCCAGGACCCTCCAGTAGGGAGTGCTGGTTGCTTTCTTTGGACTGTTTGAGGCCCTCAGCAGCAGGGTCTGAGTTGACCTTGAACAATTTGCTGAGCCCTGGGGGAGGGAGTTAATGCCTCTTTCCAGTGAGAGAACTCTGCCTACACCTCAGCCTGAGGGGGTGGGGGATTGTTTATTGTTTTGTTCTGGGCAAAAAGGTTCTGCTGAAAATATAGAGCTCAAGTCCTCAGCCCAGCTGGTTGTTCTCCAGGTGTGCACTGAAACTCTCTATGCTGGAACTCATCCTCCCATAGCTACTCTCCTCCCAGGTCAAGGATTCCACTGTGGCAGGAACCTCTGTTGTGCTTTTGCTCATCTTCCTGGGACTGGGACCCTAGATTGTGATCTATATCAGAGTATGGACAAAACAACAGTTTGTTTTGACCTCTTTATCATATATGGACAGAATTCCAGAAGCAACTGCCCCTTATGATTCAGTGGTTCATGTAGACTGCTCCTTGCCTACTGTGGTCAGATCTGCACTGCTGAGACTTGAGCTGGATTGGATTCCACTCTCACCTTGATGCAACAGTGTTTTCCTGTTGACCTTCCAAGCTGTCCTTGGCAATATCTAGGCTGAGAGATCTAGAATCTGCCATTACTGCCACTGACACAAATCGCCCTGCTTCCTGTTCCTGGATAGTTAGGACCAGTTTGCTCCACCACAGCCTGTACTAATGTGCACTTCTCTCTCACCCAGGTATGATAGATACCTTCCTCAGATCTCCTGAGTTGTCTTGGGCTGAAAAATAGTTTCATTCAGACTTTTTTCTGGTTCTGCCATTCTAGAAAAGTCATTATTTAAAGGTATTTGAAGTGGTTTGAGAGAGAGACCAGGCTATAACCCACCTTTCCTCCAACATCTTGACTCCCCCTTCCATTATTTTTCACAGAACAATATTACTCTATAGCATCCATATATCATAATTTTGTTCAGCCATTCCTCAATTGATAGACATGCCATCATTTTCCAATTCTTTACCACTACAAAACTATAAATATTTTTGTACATGTGGGTCTTTCCCTTTGTTTTAATTATCTCATTAGGATACAGACCAAGCAGTGCTGTTGCTGAATTAAAGGGTATGAACAGTTTTATTGCCCTTTGTGTATAGTTCTAAGTTGCTTTCCAGAATGGTTAGATCAGTTCACAACACCACCAACAGTGCACTAATATCCCAGCTTTCCCACATCCCTTCCAACATTGTGGTATCAATGGCTCTTACTAGGTCATCTTAGTAAATACCTTTCCTAGATAGTTATTGAAGTTAGGGACTGATAACATGAGAACTACACTAATGGAAACTCATGAACAATAGTACTAAAAAAACCAGTCACTCAGGGTTACCTTCTAGAATTGAATGGGGAGAAAAATGCAGCTGCCTCAACCTCTGATGTGAATATTCTATAGGGAAGTGAATATTCTATAGGGAAGGCCCAAGAGAGGGCACTGATTCAGGGAAATATATATTGGTATCTAATTTTTAGTCAAGAAATGAATGATCTATTAAACTGGCTTACATTGATTTGTTGATGTTCATCCTTAATTTTCGATGAGGACCAATAACATCATGGGGTGATATCCTGACTCACATATAAATTGAACTTAAGTAAGGCAGGGTTTCATAAAAATCATCATCCTCATTCAATCTTCCAGACATCAAAGTCTGGTGGCAAGACAAAGGTCGAGACAATTGGTGATGACCCTGGAGGCAGTGAATGATTTTAGGATTTTCAGTGTCTAACAAAGTTCTAAGTACTCCACAGTGACTGCTTTAGTTGCCTTTTATTACTAATTTTTCTCATCTGCCAGTTCCACAAGGGGAAATCTTCACATGCTTGGGGTAGATCCTCCCCCCCTCCCGCAACACACTGATAGGTTTGAGGCTTGATGATTACCCTCAATCTGGTTTAGTCAATTTGCTGAAATGATTTTCCCAGGTTGTGGTTTCTATGCACGTTATAGCTTTTCAGAGCCACAGGTGAAAAGTAACTGTCAGTTGGATACCAAAAGTGGATGAGCACCCCTGAAAAGGGTTCAGCAAGTCTACCAAAAGTGTTAGACTTCTCTGAGCATGAATTTGTTAGAAACTTTTCAAATATTTTCTTTTGAACACGAGGCCACACATAATAAGACGAAATTCAATATAAAGTTGAATTTATAAATAAAAGACAATAAATGTCTGCAAGCTAAAGAGTGACTTCAAGCTCAGAGTTATGTTGGATGCATTGGTTGGTTGTTGTCTTTCACTCTTGAAGAATATCAAAATGGCATCACTATGTTGGAGTCAAGGTACAGTGTGTTTAACTGTGGATGATCAGATTAATATGAGAACGGGAGGTTCTAGCCCAAGTCTGGCACAAATAGGTCACATGAACATTTGGATTAGAGATATCTATAGTTATTCATCTTAGGTTTTTTTTGAACTACAGCGATTCATTAATGGCGTGTTCTCTGCAATAGAATTTAAATAGTCGGCAGTTTAGCTTGATAACGTATCTGGTACCTTATGTAGCCAGGTAAACTTTAGAATCTTCCTAAAGCAATTCAAATGGGAGTGATTCAATTTCCTAGTTGTCCTGATTTCCCAGGCATACAAAAAAGTAGTGCTAAGACATACAGAAAATCCAGGACTAACAAAGATATACCTTTGCTATCCTATGTCCTGAGTAATCCCAATATGGAAAATTTTATTCACTTCTGAGTGCTGCATTTTAAGAAGGTCATTAATCCATTGAACCATCTCCAAAGGAGGTAATCAGGATGGTAAAGGATTATGAGTGCAGTCCATATCATGTTGTTGAAGGAGAAATATTAGAGAAATATTTGTCTAGTCTTTCCAGTAAACTTAAGGAACTATCATCTGTGCTTGCCTGATATTTTCTCTGGGTCTCTGACTCCCTCTCTATTTTTCCCATTAACTCTCTTCTTAAATGTAAATTCTCCAAGATAATAGAAAGCAACCCCTCCTCCATCTTCTTTCTTCTTAGCCTTCCAAGGTGGATGCTTGACTCTAGTATAGTCCAGGTGGATCACTCCTTGAGCCCCTCCCCTGACACCTCCCTGCACAGGAGGTGGGCTAGACTCTCTGTAAAAGTCTGACTAACCCTCTTCTCCATGCTGGATCCATGTGGGTCTAAACCCAATCAGATCTCATATCTTTTCTTTCCTTTCCCCTCTTTCCCCCCTTTTAAATGTCTTTGCTATTAACTTTTGTGAACTTGTAGTAACTTGTGACCCTTTTGTACAACCTGTGAATTAAAATTTAAACCTTTGTTACCCTCCTGAATCAGACCATAGGTGAGTTTTTCACCCCACCAATGAACCCCCTATACATCTTCAAGCCCCCTTTTCCCTAAGGGCATTTTCTCATCATCAGTTTAAGGATCAGAGAATAGCAGTGGTGATGTTTAGCCTGAAGAAGAAAAGAACTAATTTGATGTTAGGGTATGGAGGGAAGGGACAGGAGAAGGATCAAGAGAAGTTAACCATTTTCAAGTATTTGAAGGATGTTATTGTGGAAAAAAACACACACACACACAAAAAAAACTTCAACAAAATTATAGAAATTTTAGAGTGCTGAGTGGCAGACTTTCTCCTGACTCCAGGGTCGGTGCTCTATCCACTGCACCACCTAGCTGCCCTGAGAGACAGACTTTCTGACCAATTATAATGAATACTGGAAGCTTTCAAACAAAGCTAGATGATCACTTCTTGTGAATGTTATCTAGGTTCTAGGTAATTCTGGATTTCTCTATATTCTAGAAGAACCTTTCTCAGAATGAATTGGACCAGATAAAATGAAGTCCCTTCAAATTTGAAATTTAGGGATTTGGAGGTTTTGTAATTCCATGAAAGCAGATTATTACTTGAAGTGTGAAGGAGATGGCTATTTCTGACCACTGGAAGGCCTGATCAATGAAGAGACTGAAAGAATATGAGTAAACAGAACCATGCCAGATGTCTGTCCAAGTTGCTCATTGATATTTTCAAACATTTGTACAAAGTGGGTCATTGCCTCTACTTTTACCTAACTACCTAGAGTCCTTTATCCTTTCTTAGACTCAGTTTCCTCATTTGTAAAAAGAGGTACTAAGACAAGACAATGTTAAAATTCCTTCTAGATCTATCTCTTCTCAGATCTTTTAAGATTCCTTCTGCTTCTTAAGTTTTGTGACTCTAAAGTAAGTTTATCTGGTGATGGTAATTACTATTCTATGAAACATTGAAAGTCCTTGAGAATACTGAAGAGAAAAGCCTTAAGTAAGGAATTGAGAGATTGTCCTTGTCCAGATAATCAGCAAGCTGGCAGAAGTGACCTTCCTATCATTTTTTGAGTAATTCAGCTGAGGGAAATGACCAATTTGCTCTCTCAGCAGTTCTGCAAATTTTCTTCTTGATTACCAAAACTTTCCCACAAAGGCATTCATTAATTGTCTTTATTACTTCTTTATTCTGAACTAATGTTGTAAATCAGGAAAGAGAGAGATCATGGCAAAATGGTACTTTCTGGCTACTATTAGACTATACACACATACATATATATATATATAAATATCTGTACATATATATGTATAGATATATATGCCTAGACATAAATTTCAGATGGAATAGTGGCTAAATCAGATGAATAAGTGACTATTTAGAAACTTCATGCATTTTCCCCCCATAGTAGACATTGAAAATATTAATAAAAAACACTGTAAGAGCTAGTTAGGATACCATGACATTCTTAGGTGTCTAAACATTTGTTGTATTAAAGAGGTCATAGACCTCTTCTTCTTGGCTCTAAATGGAAGAACTAAAAAGTTGCAATGGGTCTAATTGTCTCATTAGGAAAAAAATTCTTAATGAGTTCTCCCCTTTTAGCTCTCTCTAAATAAAGGCTGAATGACCTATTGCTGAGGGATATTTTAGCAGGACTTTTGAATACATATACTTCGGATCATATAAGAATCTGAAATTTTTTTCTCCTCCCTTGTCCTAGGCTCCTGTGCTTTCTAATTAGCTGCCAACAGACCATGACTGTGGAAGTCACTAAATCTTTTGGTTTATTCTAGATATTCTCCAGAATGTATAAATCTTGCTGCCAACCCACAAGATCACTTAATCCTATCACAAAGCTTATTGCTACAAACAATCAATTAAAGATAACATGATTGCAATAGGAAAGTGCATATGAGCAGAAAATGGTGCCTGGAAAGTCTAATGAATAGCATGATTCATGGAAGTTAGAGAAAATTAATGACTTGCTAATTTTGTTCTTTTCAGGTTTGAATAAATTACATTTTATTATATTCCCAATATTCATTCATAAAGGTTACGCTAAGAGGCATCTTAGTTCATTGTGTATTTTTGGAAAGAAGATTTAAAAAAACTGAAGAGGTGGAGTGGCAGAGAGGTGAACGGTTATCTCAATATTATGACTACAGGAATATTGCATAAAAGATTAGAGTAGTGGAGATTCCACAGACAATTACAGAAAGAGACAATACCTTTAAAAACAGGCCTTAGATTTATATTGTCATCCTAGAAAAAAAATCAGAGAATCACAGATTCTTATGTATGGGAAAAAACTTCAAAGACCATCTCATCCAATCTATTCATGAGCAAAAATTCTGCTATAAGTAAGGCATCTTAAGGTTGATCTAACCTCTCTTTCAAGTCTCTAGTGGGGAGGTGGGGTGGGGAATAAGAGAAATTAGCTCGATAAATGATTTATAGAGCTCTTGAACATTTACAGAACACTACATACATTATTCCATTTGGTTGTCTCCATATAACTAAGATATAATATTGTTCTCATTTTATGGATGAGGAAATTGAGACTCAGGTTAATGAATTGTCCAGGGTTATGAACTAGTAAGTATTGGAAGGAGGATTTGAACCCTGATCTTTGACTCCAAGTTCAATGCTCTAACTCTTCCCACAGACCATTTCACTTTTAGTAAGCTCTAAACTCACCTTTTAAAGTTTAGTGTTTTAGATCTTCATGGTTTTATGTACTTTGCTGAAATGTCTCAAATTGTTCATCAACTTTAGGGTCTGACATCATTCTACTTGGCCCCTGGAAGAAGACAAACATAACCTTTTAAGGTATTCATTCTAGACTTAGCAAGTTCCATGGGAGGAAAAAAAAATAGCCATTGAAAAAAAGAGTACTTTTGCTTCTAGGGTTATGCTCCTTATGTCTCTCTCAGATTCATCTTAAATCTGAGCCCCACCTCAGTGGTTTGTTTTGAACAAAATGCTTATTTAACGATGTGAATGTGGATGAATGATTTAATCTTTTTTTCAGCCTCAGTGTCCTCATGTGGAAAATGATAAGGGTGATCTAAGTTTTCCCTAAACTCTCTTCAGCCTCTCGCTCTATATTTCCATGATCCTGTGATTTCTCTCTGGGTCTCATTTTCTTCATTTCTAAAATGAGAGGATTGGAGATGATTTCTAAGGTCTTTTCCAGTTGTTAATCTTTTGTTCCCATATAAAAGTGAGTTATCATCTCTACTTGCATTGTTCTTGCCCTTCCATCAGGACCCAAGTCAAGTTTTATTTCCTTTATGAGGCTTTTTCTCTACTATTATCGACCTCAGGGGTCTGTCTGTTAATTCTCTATCTTACAGCAATATTTGGAAATATGTCACTGTTGATTTGTTTATACGCATGTCTTCCCTCACCTAGTTTTAAAGCACAATAACAATAGCATTTGTTAAAAAAATAATAATAATGGGGCAAACCCAGACCTCGCATCTGTAGCATTTTAAGGTTTTGAAAACAGTTTGCATGCAAAACCCTGCAAGACAGATAGTATTAGAATGATCCCTATTTCACAGATATGGAAATTCAGTAGGTATTCAAGAAATACTAGCTATTGATGAACTATATAACTTTTCTCCTTCCTCTTTTTTTCCTTCTCCTATCTGCTTTTACTCAATCAAACTCAATATACAAAATTTTATTTAATAACCAGGTATCTGGATTTTGCAGGGGAGAGAATATCAAACATGGAGTCAGAAAACCTGAATTCAAATCCTACAAGCGATACTTGCTTACTGTATGGTCCTGGGAAAGCAATTATTTCTTTCAGTCTCAGTTTCTTCCACTATAAATAATGCTAGTGGCTATTAAATCAGTCATTACTTGAATTGCCTTAGAAAGATTCTGAGGATTATCTGATAGGAAAAGATAACAGACCCTGAAATCCTTTCTTGAAATAAATTGTTAATCATTCAAACTACAACAGAAAGCACAACTCCTATGAGTTGGCCTTGTTGTTCAAATAGCAGATGTACTCTTGCCAAAAAAGACTGTTTTATTGAGAACTCTAATAGGGTCAGTAATCACATGGTGGTCAGAAACAGTAATACAAGGACACTCTAAAAGTCTCTTTTATGAATTTTGGAATTGCTCATGTGACATAGGAGACACTAGCACAAGACCACCCAGCATAGTGTGCTCTCATCAGAGAAAATTCTATGTTCTATGAACAAAGTAGGATTGTAGTAGCTCAAAAGAAACAAGAGATGTGCACATTTAGAGAATCCTCCCCAAATGTTCATGTGATCTATTTGTGCCCAACCTGTAGTAGTAGAGTATCCCAAGCTCAATTTGGTCTGATCAGTCACAGTCGAATATACTGTAACTTGATGCTCTTATATTGATATCATTTTGGTCCTTTTTTTCTTTTTTTCTTTCATCCATCTATCTATCTATCTATCTATCTATCTATCTATCTATCTTTCATTTTGGTCCTTCTAAAGAACAAAGGATAGCAGCCAACCAACCATTGGTAAAGTGCTTTTTCTGACCTTTAAAGTGCTAAATAAATAAGTTATTATTATTAATACTGCTATTACTACTAAAAATAAGTACAGTAAGTAAGGTAAGAAGTAGTGTGATATAGTGGACCGGGCTTGTTGTTCACCCTTTATTTTTAAAAAATTATTTATTTAAGGCAATAGGGTTAAGTAACTTTCCCAAGGTGACACAGCTAGACAATTATTAAGTGTCTGAGGACAGATTTCAACTCAAGTCCTTCTGACTCCAGGGTCGTTGCTCTATCCACTGTACTACCTGGTTGCTCCATCCTTAATTTTTGAAGAAGACCAATGACAACACAAGATTAGAATTAGATTATTGTTCATATGGTCACGTCTGATCAAACCAATACTGGTTCAGAAGGCAATATCATTGTGTTATCAGAAGTAGTCTGTTAGAACATTTTGAGTGGAATTGGCTCTGGATTTGTCTAGATCACATTTCCTTTGAGCTTCTCTGATTATGTTTTTCTCATAAAACACAGTATCTTCTTTGAGGAGGACATGTTATGCTGGATGGTTTTATGCCCACATTTCCCATGTTCACAGTTAAAGGTCAAGGTCTTCTGAAATGCCTTAAAAATGTCTTTAAACCACTTCTGATCAGTATGTGAGTGTTTATCATATGTGAGTTTAATGTAAAATAGTCTTTTGGATAAGTCTATATTTGGCATTCAAACTTGACCATTGGAATGATGTTCTCCATAACCAAATTTGAATGTTTGGGCAGTTTAGCTCTAGAGAGGATCTCAGAGTCCAATACTTCATCTTGCCAGATAATCTCTAGAATCTTCCTGAGACAATCCAAGAGGAAGAAGTTCAATTTTCTGACATGGTGCTGATAGATTGTCCAGGTTTCATGGGCATGCAACAGTGAAATCAGCATGATCTAGAGACTTAGAGATCTACCAGATGAATGCACCTACTAGTGTCCCAGGAAGACATGCATTCAAGTCCCACATCTGATGCATGCTGGCTGTATGACCCTGGGAAAAATCATTTTATTTCTCAGTGCTCAGGTAGCTAAGACTAGAAAGCTGAAATGCAGGTACCAATCTGTGCTAAAAGATGAATTTCCTCACCTGGTTGATATAAAAACAATGGACAGAGCATGGCAGGCTTCAGTGAACTTTATAGAAATCCAGAAGTTATTCACTCCTCAATCTTTATGTAGTTTGCTCATTCATTCTTTTAAAAACATCAACTGAAAGTGTCGTTCAAAGATGAATGAGTCATGGTGTAGAAAAGACATGGACGTGATATTGTTGGCATTGCTGTTGCTGTTATCACAATATATGATGCATATTACAAGAAGATATAACAGGCATATTGGTGCAGATCAGGTACTTTTATCTAAGCAGATACATCGACTTTTGAAAGGGCAATCCTGGACTTGGTTCTCTTCTCTAGGATAAAATACAACCTCCCCATCTGGCTTTTAAAATCCTTCATACTTTGATTCTAGCCCATCTTTCTGGGATTATAATGGACTTCTTCATATATGTTATTTCATTATTGGCCTACTTACTGTCTCATTCATACCCTTCCATTTTTCTTCCCCATGCCTTTGAACTGAATGGACTCCATCTTTTCAATGCCATCAATGTCCTCTTTTTTTTATAGAATTTTTGACTTCTTTCAAAGGTCAACTCGACTACCTTCTTATATAATAGATCTACCTGGATTTCCCTAGCTCTTAACCTCTCCCCCATTACTCTATTTTGTATTTGCCTTGCTACGTAAATGCTATTTTCTTCTCTACCTACCATCAGTCAGGCCCTATTTTATTTTTGTTCTCATATCCCCTTTGCATTGAAGAGTGCTAAGAACACAATTCTTGGATAACCTGAGAGAATTGGATCTAAACAGAAACAGGGTGTGGCTGTCTCATTATTAATTATTCTGCAAGTTATTTAGCTGATGCATGTCTATCTAGGACAGATGCTGAGATGAGAAAGATAGGAAAGGGACTGGATTTGGGATTTCATTGATCTAGAGAACATTCTGGTAAGGAAACTCACTCTGGTAAGGAAACTCTACCTGGGGAATTCACCACATTCTCTTCAATTTATGGTCCTAGATTTACTTAGAACATAGGAATAATAATAATAACTAATATTAATATCTTCTGATGTAATTTCTATTATCTCTACTTTTTACAAATGAAAAGAGGCTGAAAAAGTTAAGTTGACTCAGGATCATATATATATATATATATATATATATATATATATATATATATATATATATATGTATATATATGCATATATGAGACTTGAACACAGGTCTCTCCTACTTCAAGGTTGACTCTTCACAGTGCCTTTCAATTTAATACCAAAAGTATCAATATTTGCTAGACATCTGGGAATTCAAAGACACAAATTAAGGGATTCTTGCATTGTAATGGAATAAAACAAAATGAACTCAGATTGATATAAAATAAGAAAAAATTTAAGGAAGGATGCAACTAAGATCTTGAAGGATTTGAGAAATTCTCTTTTAGGAGATGTCACTAAGACTAAGACATAACAACAGCTGGGGGGTGAATGTAAGAGACAGAGATGAGGAGGGAAAGTGTTCCAGACATCGGAGACTGCATTTAAAAAGACTCAGAGATAACAAATGGAATCTTATATCTTAGAACTAGCAAGACAGTCTGGTAGAATGAAAAAGATAAATATTGCCTGTATGGAAAAAATGGGCTGGAGTCATAGTATAAAGTACCTCCAAAAGCAAATAGAAGAATTTGTATTTTATCCTCGGGCAATAGGGAGTTACTGTAATGTCTTGAGCTAGAGAATAGTATGATCATACCTGTGCTTTGGAAATACCAATTAGGCATAACAATTCATGTTCCTTATTTGAAGAATAGTCAAAATCAGAATCACAAAAACGTTTTTGTTTTGTTTTATTTTTCCACCTGTTCTGAGGATGCTATTGCTAAAGGAGACGCTTTTCACCTTTATTAATTATCAAATTATTCATAATCATTTGTTAATACTTTTGAATATTCATTTTATCAAATGATAATTTAAAACCAAATCATCCTAATGAGTTCTTCCTGAGATCACAGTGACCTTATCTTGTCTGGAACAGATTTCACTTTAGCTCAGTCTCCTTGTACAAATGACAAGGATTGGAGAAAAGTAAGCCTTTGATTTTTGCTGATCATCTTAGGTTTTCAGCAAATGTAAATATTGTAGGAATATTATATATGTGATAATGAAAAACTGGATGTTGACTTTCATTTGAACCTTGCCCTCCTAGAACACTTGCCTTCCTCCTTTTGGATTCTGAAAATCTTTGGTTTCCTTCAAGGTTCGTCTCAAATATCACCTTCTCTATGGATGTGGGTTTTTCCTGATCCCTTTCCCCACCTGAGCTGCTACGGTTTTCTCTCAACCAAGATTATCTTATATCTCTAGATGAATATACAAGCAAGGGAAGGGCCTTGCTTTTTCTGTCTTTGTAAACTTAGTATCTTACATAATGCCTAACACTTAAAAAGACCTGGCATTTATAGAGTACTTTATGGTTTTCAAAGTTTTTATGTATGTTATCTAATTTGATAATAGTTAGTATTTACATAGTGTTTTAAGGTTTATAAAACTTTACAGATATCTCATTTTATTCTTATGACAAATTTAGTATTATTATGTGAGTTTTACAGTTAAGGAAACTGAGGCTGAAGGAATTGAGTTGTCTAGGCTGACAAGGTAGTAAATATCTGAGACAGAATTTGATTTTTTTAAAAATTTTTCTTATTTTAGGTTTTTGTAAATTAATGGGATTAAGTGACTTACTCAAGGTCCCACAGCTAAGTAAATATTAAGTGTCAGGAAAAATTTGAACTCAGGTCCTCCTGACTCCAAGATCCATACTCTATCCAATTTATCCCCTGGTTGTCTCCAAGGCAGTATTTGAGCTTGGATGAACAATGGACCCCCATCTTGTGGATCTCAGGTGGAATAGAATAAGCACCAGGTCCTTTGCCACATGAAAGTAGCCGAATGGCATTCAAAACCTCTTGTTCATTTGGAACTTCAGCTAGGGACTAAGTGAATTCAACTTGAGGTAGGGGGTCAATGGTTTCTGCATTGATTGATGATGGTCTGTTAAGAACAGGTCTTCTTAGCACAGTCCACTAGGCTATACAGTTGCCTTAATGCTCATTGATTGCTTTGGAAATGGATTTGAATACTGGTTTGGTTCATTCCCTCTCTTATTATTTCCTCTCAAGAAACCAAAGAACACCCCACTTCAGATTCAGATTTCTTTAAAGAGAAATCTCTTTTCCAACAGACAAACAACATATGTCATACAATAGTCCTGATGACCTGGAGACACATTCATACTCCTCTAATCATCCTTCCAGATCTTCCTTTACCCATCCTGGCTCTTTAAACCTAAAACAGATTACTCTCCACACTTAATCTTTGCTCAGTTCCTTGGCACAATTGTCTGTTGGCAAATTTTAAGCACAGGAGGTTGACTTGCTAAAGGACAGTGGGCCACTCAAGAGACCTGGAGGTAGCAGGCATACTTTTTGCTTTTGTTCTTGTATTTCCTAATCGACTTGAGTATCATTATGTCTGAGAAGGTTTGAGAAAGTCTGAAGTCTACAGAGAAGAATTTAAAAGCCGAACAAAATAATAGTTACCTAGGATTGAAGTCAGCTACCTGTTGAAATAAAATGAAGTAAGTATCTTCAAGAGAATTGACTTAAACCTGGAATTTTCTGTTATCTCTGATGTTAACCATTTCACTATACTACCTGAATTGTAGGAAAGAAGCTTAACTCTCCTTAGTCCCTGCTCATGGTAGAATAATATCCAAAGAACCCTTATATTGGCCATATACTCTTTCCATTTTCTGCACGTGATTAATTTTTCTTCATTGTCCTATCACCCAGAAATGAACTTTGCATCTCTCTTTATTTTGATGCTGAACCCACATCACTCTCTAATGCATTTTCTTGCTGTTGTCTAAGCTGCACAACAGTTGACTTTTATCCAAGAGACCATTAGCTGTACAATAACTGTGTGGTAGTTCTAGGACCAACTGCTTTTTTTTTCCATTCCCTAAATCTTCAACTTGTAAAAGCATATTAGAAAAATGGAACCTTACAAATTTAGTGTCACCTTGTAGAGACCCACTTGTCCAGTAGAGAATCTAAGAATTCATGTTGTTCATTTTGGGAAGTAGCAACCAAACTTTCCGATTGCTGAAAGCTATTGGGATACTCTCATCGTTGTATGATCTCTCATTGGAAGTACAGGACACCAGTAACAAATAAAAGACAGGAAAGTGAATTTGTCAGTGGAATATCACAGCTTTCACAAAATTTAGATTTTGCACACTCTCTGGACGCTGCCTTATATCCTTGACATGCTGTTCAGTGCCCAATGCAATGTTAAATGTAGAGAATTTCTCAATTGGCATCCTCCTTAACTTTCCCTTTCATATTTTATGCTACTGGAATTGCTTTTTCTGCCTGAGATCTTCTTTAATATCTAAGTCAAAGTACAACTTGAATTTGTATAGCTTGTTATTAATTCCCATTTTACAGAGCAGAAAACTGAGCCAGATATAAGTTAAGTGACTTGCCCAGGATTGCTGTGCTAGTAGCGTCGGAGGGACAATTTGAATCAGGTCTGTCCTTTGGTCTATATAGCTTCCTGCTCAGGAGAGTAAGGTATAAGAAGACTAGAAAGATAAAATGGGCCTGTTTATGAAGGGTTGAATTTGAATTTGATTCTGCACATAAAAAGAAACCAGTGGAGTTTATTGACAACAGAATGATCTGGTCAAATCATTGCTTTAGGAATATCAATTTGACATTTGAGTGGAAGGCTAGATTAGCATGAGGAGAGACTTGAAGCAAGGAGAGAGAAGCTAATGCAGTAGTCCAGCTTGAGATGAGTAGGGGCTGCACTGGAGGGATGCCAGTGTCAGAGGGAAGGAGGGGGAGCATATGAGAGATATTATTGTTCCGTCATTTAGTCATGTCCAACTCTTCATAATCCCATAGACCACAGCATGCCGATATTCTCCATGGGATTTTCTTTGCAAAGACATTGGAGTGATTTGTCATCTCCTTTTCCAGTAGGTTTTTGGTAAATAGGGTTTTGTGTCCAGGGTCACAGAACTAGTAAGTATCTGAGGACTAGATATGAACTCGAGTCTCCTGACTCCATGTTCAGAGCTTTATACATTGAGCCACCTATATACTGAGATATTAAAAAGTTAGAATTGATAGAATTTGGCACCTGATTAGATATGGTTAAAGAAGGAGGAAGTCAGCAAGAATGAGGAGTGCAGGGTGACACCTAGATTATAAACTTGGGGTAATGGGAGAATGGTGATAGTAATAAGGAAGTTCGAAGAGAAGATTTAAGGGAAGGGGATGATAATAAGTTAGGTTTGGGAAATATTGACTTTAAGATGTCTCCAAGCTTTCCAGTTCAAGATGTCTAATAAGTAGTTGGAAGTAGAAGAGTGGAGAGAGGTGGAGGATGGATAAATAAATCCGAGAATCATCTAAATTGAAATGATCATTTTGGGACTTGATGAAATCACCAATGGAAATAGTATAGAGGGACAAGATGATAGAACAATGGACAATTAAAGAGAGACCTAGCTAACTCAACTTGAGGGGTCAGTTGTCCTCAATGCTTCTCTTGGTTGAGTATCATTCTGCTACCATTAGTAAGTAAATCTACTCATGTTTAGCTATTTGACGACCTATGAATTTCATTTTATTTCAATATCTAGCCTAACCTACCAGGGGAGTGATCTCAGTAAAGCCCACTTAAGAGGACTATTGAATTTTATATTATAGTCTATACAATAGATCTGATTTTTGTGGGTTTTTTATACTTGCTATTTCTTTTTCTTTTCTTTTTGTAAGGCAATTGGGTTAAGTGACTTGCCCAAAGTCACACTGCTAGGTAATTAAGTGTCTGAGGTTGGATTTGAACTCACATCCTCCTAGCTCCAGGCTATCCACTGTACCACCTAGCTGTCGCAACTTGTTATTTTGGCATTCTAATTTTCTCAAGCTTGGTAATGAGCATTGTATTATCCACAAATTGTGATATCTGAATCATCTCACTCTCTATTAGTTATCTTTATTTCACTTGGATCCTGCTGTGGACCTCCTTTTTCAAGGTTAAAAACACCTTTATTATGAGAATTTCTTTGTATTTTTTTAGCCTCTCTTGAGATTTAAAAATTAGAGACTCTCCACCAAAATGATAGCTCTTTTTTTCTTCTTTCAAGTCACCTTTTTCTTCTCATGTCAATGGTAGATTATATTATTTATTGAAGGAGTTTCTTAAAACTCTATCCATCAAATGTTATTTTTTAATTAACAAACAATAAATTTAGATTTTATAAGCTGTTCGACTTTAAATCTATTGTCATTATAAAGATGTGATCTAACATACAATATGGCTGGTAAAAGCCTACCTGTTGTATATTAGTATACTATTAGGAGGCCTGTGAATTAAGGAAGGAAATGAGCAATTCAATAATACCTACTAATTACCTGGTAATTACCTGGTAATTAGTACTATGATAACCTTTATAAATATCTCATCTGATTCTCAACAGCAACTCTGGGAGGGAAGGTGTTGTTATGATCTTCATTTTACAGTTGAAGAAACTGAGACAGAGATTAAATGACTTGCCCAGGTTGCAAAGCTAGTAAGTGTCTGAGGCCAGACTTGAACTGAGGTCTTGTTATGCCTAACACTCCGTCTACTACGCTATCTAATTGCTGCTATTAAATGAAAACAATTTATATTATCTAAACCATTAACCCTTTCCTATCCTTTTTTTACTTTATATACATTTTACATATATTCAAGTGAGGTCAAAAATATAAAAAAATCTAATACACACACATATATGTATATATACATACATATATATACTAAAATGTTCATAATAGCATTTTTTAAAATAACTTACTACAATGTATATGTCCTTTGGCCAGGGAATACAGGATAAACTCTGGCATTTAAATGTCATAGAATGCTATTGTGTATTAACAAATGGAGTAAATTAAGAACTCAGAGAAACATGAAGAATTGTAAGCATTGATGTAGGGAGACTTGAGCAACCCCCCCCCCCCCCAACACACACACACACACACACACACACACACACACACACACACACTGATTGCCGGAAAGAAATTGAGAGTGCTAACTTTGAGTAATCAATAAAGCAGTAATGGGAGCAGAGAACAGAGAACTATATATAGTGTTAGATAGTGTCACTATCTCTGTTGTTTATGCTTAAAACTTTTTCTTTGTTACAGGGAGATTTCAGTCCTGGGAGTTAATGTGGATTTTGGGAATTTGGGTTTGAGATATACATAGACATTAGTATGATGGGGGCAGCCTAGGCAGTGCTGTGAATAGAATGGTGGACCTGAAGTCAAATCCAGCCTCAGATACTTAATACTCAATGTGTGACCTTGGACAAGTCACTTAACCCCATTTCCTTGCAAAAAGCAAAAAAAGAAAAAAAATAGTATTATATAAAAAAGAAAATGTATAAATTAATATTTAAAAGAAAGTTTCTTAATAGTTTTGTCCTGCTTTGATTAAGTGTACCTTTGGTGTAGTTCTAGAATAATCCCATAAAAATTCTGTAGAAATTAGAACTGTCCTTTTAACATATAAACTCTTTATATGAGGCAGTTTGGGTGACAAAAGGAGTAGAAAAGATACTTTTAAAAAACTAAGTCAACTGATAAAAATATTACCTTATTCAGAAGAAAAAAATTTGGTGCCTGAAAGGAGTAAAACAACCCAAATTTATTGTAATAAAAATTGACGAAGTAAAGTGCAAAGAAATATAGTTATTTAGGATGGCTAGGTGATGCAATGTATAATGTGCTAGGCCAGTGAGTCAGAAAGTTGTGAGTTCAAATGCGCTCTTAGATATTTATGATCTCTATGATCCTGAATAAGTCACTTACTTTCTGCTTCATTTTTATCTGTAAAATGAGGATAATAGTATAAAATCACTTAGCACAATGCCTAGCTTGTGGTTCCCAACCTTTCATAAGTCTGGGGGCCATCACACAACTGGAATGGTTTGACATTTCTTTCTCCAGCTCATTTTAGAGATGAGGAAATTGAGCCAAGTAGGGTCCAGTGACTTGCCCAAGGTCACACAGCTAAGTAAAGTTTCTGAGGCCAGATTTGAACTTCTGTCATCCTAACTCCAGACCTAGCAGTCTATCCACTGAGATAATCAGCTGACATGGAGTAACCAGTATATAAATATTTCTGATTGTTAAAAATTATTATTATTAATCAGCAGTGTGGTTGAAAAATGCACAGAAACAAACCATGCCATAACTGTAAATGATTCAACCAACTTGGGAAGTTTGTAAGTGGTGTCACTTTTTGTATGCTAATAGTTTGATGGCTTAAAGGGAACAATGAAATTACTTATTTATAAAAAATTCATAAAATGTGATTATGAAGAGTTGTCAGAAACATGACTATCTGAAATGGATCTCTTTGAAGACTATGGAATGGTTAAGGGGAAGGATATTGTAATCTCTGTTTGTTTACATGTAATGGTTCTAAGACTTAAGATGTTAAAACTCACAAAATGGGAAATTTACCATTTTGGAGACTGTGGGATGATAACTAGGAACTGTTGATTACATAAAGGAATTTTTGGTGCCTCTTATCTTAAAAAATTAACCCCTAACTACCAGGACTCTGTGATCTAAGATACTGACTGAAAGCATGTGAAGAGTAGGTGAAGAAAGTGGCAGATGAAGAACTGGGTGGATTTTTATATAGCTTGCCCAGAAAATCAACCCAAGCTGCTGTGTGGTGAACTCTATTTGCTTCAAGCTGCCAAAATGATGCAGTAGCCTAGTAAATGAATAGGTGGATCTATACTGCCCAAAGAGAACCAGATTAATGATCTTTATTGTTCTTTGTCTTAAAGGCAACTGCTAACTAAATTAAGAAAGTAACCCTCTCTGTACCATTTTAAGTTGAAAGAACTGGCAAATGCTTCAGAGGCTTGAAAATAGAAGAGAATGTTCCCAGTTGGAAGCAGGTGAAAAAGGGAAGAGGAATATTTAAGAGGGAAATTGCTCTTTGTGATGCTTATGTTCTTGAATGAACCTATAACATCAGAGGGTAGTCCAGGGGTGTGAACTACTCTGAACTCATTCCTTTTACTCCTTCATTTGATTCCCTTTCACATTCTGCAAATGTGTCTCTAACCTTCCTCCAAAATAATGAGTGTTCTGTTGGAAGATTAGGGGTCCAAGTTTATGAGTCGATTGGTATTTATTCATTTACCTGAATGTACCTGAATGTACAGACTTGCCTAGAATGATTTTTTTTCATTTCTCTGACTTTATTGTTAATGATATGACTATAATCAAGATTTAAATTGTAAGTGACTGGTTTGTGTAAATGTAAGTGCATTGGTGGGGGCTCAAAAGTTTAAGTGATTAGTAGGAGGAATATATTTCATCATAACCTGTACCCTAAGAGAATTTAAATATACTCTGTATTAGAGCCTAGGCAGTGCCAATATTAGAGCAGCTTAGAAAGAACAACCCAGCCAGGGGTGGCTAGGTGGCACAGTAGATAGAGCACCAGCCCTGGAGTCAGGAAGACCTGAGTTCAAACCAAACCTCAGACACTTATTAATTACCTAGCTGTGACCTTGGGCAAGCCACTTAACCCCATTGCCTTGTATAAAAAAAGTAAAAAAAAAAAAAGCAAAAGAACAACCTAGCCCAGATTTTAAGTTTTTAAGTAGGTGTTCACATGCCCAAGTGGCCAGTGCAAGGTGGATAGAAACATAGACCACACACACAGGCTTTTACTTAAGCATTTTCTTGGCTTTTGTAAATGTCAGAGGCAAGATTAAAACTTGTCTTGCTGACTTTTGGGTCCAGAGCTCTATCCTCTATACTACCTTGCTACCACCATATACACACTTACTGTTAGTTTTCTTAAAGGTACTATCCACAATTCTTCAACCAGTTTGTTAAAGACAATCCCTATATTATTTACAAGACTTGTTAAGAGAATTGCTGCCATAAGGATTATGGGGTATAAAACTGAGACCATTTTCCATACTATATGTGGGAATTTTTGGTCAAAGGAAAACAATATACAAAATTTCAACAATAATGTAAATTGAAATTAAAAAACCTGAAAAATAAAATTATACTGTTTAGACTTGAAGAAAAGGTAAGAAAATTTCATCTCTCTTCTTTGTAGAGATGGGTGAGCAGTTAGGGTGTATATCACTAGATAAACTATGACTCAGTTTTGCAAAGTTATCTTTCCTCTTTTATTTCTTTTTATAATTAGGTCAGAGATATACCTGGAATTGAACATGTTAAAAAAAGAAGATAGGAATAATAAAAGGAAGTAGTTGAGGAATAAGGTCAGCAAAGGAGAGGTAAAAATGAAAGAAAGGATATCTATGGATATTTGTGGGAGATCTCGATCAGCCTATATTATTTCCAAGAGCACCCATAAAGTTGAGTTGTATTTGGGATGTTCCCACTGATCTTCTCTGTCTGTCTTAGAATCAAGGGGAAATCAAGTTTACATACTATGTGTCTGAATAATCCCTGAAGCTATTAATGTTGTAGAAAAGAACTGAGAGTCAACAGAAAAGAGATTAGATTCTATGGTGCCTTCAGGGAAATGACAAAACCAATTTAGCTTAATATGGTAGAAAGAACTATGAATACAGAGCCAGAAAACATGGATCTTTTTTGCTTAGTACTTGGGTGACCTTGGATTTGTCAATTAGCTTTCTTGGGTTTTGGGTTTCTCGTCTATAAAATGAGGGGCTGGAGGATGTGGTAGCATAGATAGACTTGGAAGTTTTTTCAAGGTCTAAGTCTATTATCTTATGGAGTCCATTAAATTCCTTATTCATTTAGCCCCAACATTTTTTGTCTTCTGTCTTCATTTGTAATAAGAACATCAAGATGTAAGTGGTTCAGTTCTTCCAGCTATTTATTCATTAAGATAGATTCATTAAGAGTTATAGCTTTGTGGTGGCAAAGGATTATAAATTACAGGGATGCTTATCAGTTGGGGTGTGGTAAAATAAGTTGGGTATAAGATTGTGCTATATGAAGATTACTTTGCTAAAAGGAATGATGAGCTCAATAATCCTAGAAAAATATGGAAAGACTAGCATGAAATAATGAAGGGCAAAATTAGTAGAACCATGCAAATATTATATGCAGTAATGGCAATATTGTTTTAAGAATGACTGAACAAATATTTGTCTCTTATAAATACATTAAGGGCAGCTAGTGGTACAGTGAATAGAGCACCAGCTCTGGAGTCAGGGGGACCTGAGTTCAAATACAGCCTCAGACACTTAATAATTACCTAGCTGTGTGACCTTGGGCAAGTCACTTAACCCCATTGCTTGCAAAAAAACCCCCAAATAAATAAATAAATAAATACTCAAATTAACAATAAAGGACATATAAAGAAAACCTCTATTTGCATCCAGAGAATTATACATAGATGTATTTATAGAATAAATTTACAAATATATGTATGTATGTGGTTCTAATGGTAGAGATGTTGGGTGCAGGGGAAGGAAAAAAGGAAATTTACATGATAATGTTGTTGTAAAAATGAAATGAATAGAAAGTTGAGTATAGTGGATTTGCAGTGTCATATACAATCATCTTTTGTAGTATACTATATTCTGAAAATTTTTTTATTCATTAAATTAAAAAAATTAAAAGAACATTAAAATTATCTTTAATGTAATTGGAAAAATATAAGAATATTTAAAATAAAAAAAGAGCAACATCTCAGTTAATGTTTGGAAATAGTTTGTGAACTGTGTTGCTCAGGATCCTCTGCCCTATTCACAGCAGCAAAAGAACAAGAATTCACATGATGGTGGATCATTCTATGTTTTGATCTCTCTTATTGGTTGCCATGACCAAACTATTCAATATCTATTGATGAACCCTGCCATTTTTAGCTAGTCTTCTTATCAGACTGTAAACATAATCTGACATCATCAGACCTATTCTTTCTGTGCTGGTGGAACCAACCAAGACTTGTTCATTTCCTTTATAACTTTTTTCATTCCACAAGCATTTATTAATCACCTATTATGTTCCAAAGCAAAAATAGTACTTGCCCTCAAGAAGCTTCCATTCCACTTGGGGCTTTTGAGAACTTGATGCCATGTTCATAAACCATGAGTATTTTTTTGGGGGGGGCTCTCTCTTACTCCTGACGGATCTTCCCACAGAATGAGAAAAATATTGGTGCATTTGAAGTATGGACCCTAAATTGTGACCTTGACTTCTTCTATGGCATCCTTGGCAAGGCAGAGGATACACCAGAGCAGATTGGGAAATCTCATAAAGGGAAATGTTTCCTAAGGGCTTTGACTTGATAAAGAAGCAACTTTACCATCTTGCCTGAGTTTAAAAGGGCATTTAGAAAGTCATAGAGGAGTGATGTCTTGCCTGCAGTGGAAATAATAATTACATTAGCCTCAAACCCTCTCACTGCAGGCTTATTTCAAATGACTATGAGGAACTACAGTCACATAAGCCACTAGGTATTTATTGTTGTATGGCTCTATTTATAGATGTTCTTCCAAAGAAAATGAATCAAATTTATTAGTTTTCTGACAGAAATTCAACATCAACAGAAAGCAGTACCCATCCTGAAGTGCACTTCTATTACTCTGAGGAGTCAGGGTGCCAATGCTTTTAGAGTGTGCATGCATGCGTGTGTGCGTGTGTGTATGTATTTTAACATTTATATTCCAACAGATAATAAATAAAGTCATCCTGAAAGCAGAAAGAGTCTTTCTTCTTTCAGATAAGAAGAGCATGTGATTTGCTGAGTCCAGAATAATTGATATTCAGGTTAAATTGCCATTAGCATATCATCATTCACACATTTGTTCTTGAGCCATCTGAAAGTGATGGATGACTGGAGAATGGCGTGTGACAGACCTGAAAGAGTCATCGTGTTCCCAGGCAGCCAGTCATGAGATGCCTCTCCAGGCTCTGTGGCCGACCCTCCCTAGAGACTTTGGACAATCCCATTTAACAAACATTTAACAAATCCCTCCTGTATACCAAACCCTGTTATAAATACTGGGGATAGAAAGTCAGAAGTGAAACATGCCCTGACTTTCAGAAACTTATTTATTCATTTATTTATGTGTATATATATATATATATATATATATATATGTATGTATATATGTATATGCATGTATATATTTGCAAGGCAGTGGGGTTAAGTGACTTGCCCAAGACACACAGCTAGGTAATTATTAAGTGTCAGATGCAAAATTTGAATTCAGGTCCTCCTGACTCCAGGACTAGTTTTCTATTGACTGCACCACCTAACTGCCCCTCAGAAACCTATTTTTTATGGGGAAAAGGGCAACATACATTGAAAAAAAAGTAAATATTTGAATGAGACAAGGATTTCATAAAATGGACCTGTTTTCCCCAACTTTACAAAAGAATTACATGCCATCCACTAAAGGGGGGAGGGTAGAAATGAAAGGAAGATAAGAGATAAGTTGGGCAGATTGCATCTCACATTTTTACCCACATATCCACTGCAGGTTCTTAAAGACCCAACATGAGGATTTGGAGTGTCTTGCGATTCAGAACTCACCTGAGCTAGGTGATGCAGTGGATAAAATACTGGCCTGGGGTCAGGAAGAATGGAGTTCCAAACCAGTTTTAGACACTTAGTAGTTGTGTTTTCCTGCACAAATCACCTGACTTCTATAGCTTTCTCAACTACAAATGGAAATTGTAATTATACCTGCCTCATCGGGTTGTTATGAGTATTGGATTAGATAATATTTGTAATGCATTTATCATAATTTTTTATATACAGATACTTAAGAAATGCTTGTTCCTCTCTCCTTCCCTTTCCTTTCAGACACTTATGGCCTATGTCATCTTTTAATTTTTTTGAGACTCATTTTCCTTCTCTGTAAAATAATAGTAGCACTTCACAGGATTTTTGTAGATTGTGGTGGTATTCAAACTGGATATGGTTAACACCAGACAATTCCACAAAAAATTAAAAAGCAGGAAATAACTTTTTATGAAATGGGTGATTTTTCAATATCAGCTTCTCTGCCTATAGTCAAGTCCTCAACTGGTTATAGCAAAGGTCAGTCTTCACCAAACCAGAATCAGAGGTAATATGAGAAGATCATGCCTTTAGACAGCAGTTGCGAACACAACCTGTTATCAAAAATGATTTAGCTGTGAAAAAATTGGAAATGGATAACATTAAAGATGTTGCCTGATTATATTTTCCTAGAGAAATTTAATTTCTTTTTTTTTAGGTTTTTGCAAGGTAAATGGGGTTAAGTGACTTGCCCAAGGCCACACAGTTAGGAGGTTATTTAGTGTCTGAGGTAGGATTTGAACCCAGGAACACCTGACTCTAGGGCCAGTGCTTTATCCAATGCACCACCTAGCCACCCAGAGAAATCTAATTTCTTAGAGAAACTTAATGGAAGCAGAATAGTAGTTAAAGAGAGGTGAATAAGACAGAAGAAGGGGAGATGAGAACAAGTATTTATTTAGGATTTTCATTTAATCCTCTCAGTTTTGCAAGGTAGGTGCCATTATAATCCCATTTTATAGTTGAGGAAACTGAGGGAAATAAGGGACTTGTTCAAGATTATACAGATTTGAGATGACATTTGAACTCAAGAGTTTCCTCACTTCAGGCCAAGTGCTCTATCCACTGCACCATCTCCCCAAATGGTTCAGAAACCCATTAAACTGGTAAACTCTGAATCTCTTTGCCTAGGGGAGAGATGTTTCAGTCAAAGACAGGACTGGTTTAGAGTGCAAGCTCATTTTCCAAGCATTATGGACCAATATAGCAAATATCATGAACATATAGTCTCACAAAATTGCAAAGAGAAGTAGTGGGGGAAAACAGTCTATAGAGAGCTTAGTGTGAAACCCAGCAAAGCCATAAATTTCTGAGGATCATTTGTAGATAAAATTAGAAGAAATATATGAAAAATACATGAAATTGAATATAGATCATCTGGCATTTCTATAATGATTTACTGCTTTTGGACTCTATTATTTCAGTACCCTATGTGACTGTTCATGAAAGATGTAACTATGGAGATGACTCTGTTTTGAAATAATACTTCCATTGTGTCAACAACAATTGATGCATGAATGAAGGAGGTATATGATCCTCTAAGATATTCTCTAGGATCCTAGAGGATGGTCTACGCATAATGTCTATAGAAAAATATCCCTTGACAGAGGTGAATTTCTTTACATGCTTCTTTATACCAAAGCTATGGAACTGGGATTCCAAGCTTCTTCTAATTCATGACACTACTTGCAAAGGCTTTTGTAAATTCACTATTTTTGACCTGATGAAACTTTATCAATCTCCTAACTTTGTACTTCTCTCTCCTAGCACTGCATACCCTCCATTTGTCTTCCAACTCTAAACCATCCTTAATTATCCCTTTGTCTTCCAGATGAACTTATGACATGATAAATCATTTAGCTACACTTACCTGGGAGGAAGAATTGGTTATGACATTGGATAATGGTCATATGGACTGGATTCTTCTCTAGGAACCACTAATAATAAAATTTCTTTGGATAATCCAGGAACACAGACTGAATTAATTATTCAACAGCTACAAAATGCTGATTTCAATGGGACCTCAAACTTAAGAGGTCTCCCTCAATTGCTTATATGGTCACTCAAAAGAAATTGGACTAGTAATTCACAATAAAACAAGGTAGATTAAAAAGGAACATGCTCAATTGGAAACACAGCCATTGAGCTGGTCCATCAATTTGTATGCCCATACACACACACACACACACACACACACACACACACAAACACCCCACATACACTTGAATGGATATATATATGTGTGTGTGTGTATACATATATAAAATATATGTATGTATCACATGTAACTAGATATATTTATATAATAAAATATGTATATGTGTATATACATATACCCATAAATATATAACATATTGTAAATATGCATGTTATATTACACATGGCAGTGTATAGATATATTATGCATGAAAGTATATACATACATGCATAGTAATGTACTCACTCAATGATTGCTGGTATATACACACATAAAACATATACATGCACATTTAGTTATTTTTCAAAATACATATTTAGTATATTCAGTTATTTTTCAGCCATGTCCAACTCTTTGTGACCCCATTTGTGTTTTTCATGGCAAAGATACTAAATTTTTCCATTTTATTTTCTAATTCATTTTTCATGCATGTGCATATTTTACACACATATATATATATGATTGTATACATATACATATGGTATAGGTGTATATACATTATTATATCTTATATCATATATGTGTATTATACATTTATGCATATGTATAATAGAAATGGAAAAGAAATTTGATCTAGAATTTTATGGGAAGTCATTAGACTAGGGAATAAAATAAAGCATTCTATGATTTAATTTTGTTTGTTGCCACAGACTCTGTCTCTATAATATTCATTTTTTCCAGTGATGCTTCATGTCCAAGAATAATGGAAAAATAACATCTCAGAACCTAAGAGTTGTAAGGGAGATACCTCAGATGTGATCTAGTTATGATGTCATGGAAGAAGCACTGGATTTACAGGTGGGAGCTTAGGTTCAAAACCTAGCCACTTAATACCTGTATGACCCATCAGTTTTCTTTTTTTGACTTTTATTAATCCATAAAATGAGGGAGGGGTGTTAGGTTAACTGATCCTTTTAAAATAAAATAACTTTTGGTTCTAATTCCTATGACTTGGTGCATGAACATTTCCAACAAACAGCTTTCCAGGCTTTCCTTGAAATTTCAAAGATAGGGAACTTCCTCTCCATCTTCCTCCCTCTTCCCATCAAGGCAGTCCATTCCCATGTGACTAAAGACTCAGTGTTTACTCATATTATATGAGACATATGTACCCCTGCATCTTCCATTTATGTTCCTAGTTCTTATTTCCATTACAAAGAAAGACATGCAATCTTTCCATTTGATAGTCTCTCAAATAACTGTAATATCTTCCTAAGATTTCTCATCTTTAATCTGAAGATCATAATTTGCTCCAATTGATTCTGGTATGGAGTTGCATTTATTCCCTTCTCCATACTAGCCTCACTTGTAAACTCTCCAGTTTAGCAGCGTCCTTCCTTGAATGCATCATCCAGAGCTGAACACACACTCACTTTGGTCTGACAAGGCTGAGTAAAGCAGCCCTCATTCTAGATGTAATACTTCTATTCATTGAACCTAATTCTGGAAACAGATTGAATGCGTTCCCTGGACCATGGGAAAAGGAAAGAGGGGAACTTTCACTATGTCAGAATCAGGCTCAGGTTTTATTTGTCTTGGTCTAGGTGTGGTCTTTTTTATTTTTTGGTCAGGTATTTGGGGTTAAGTGACATGCCCTGGGTCACACAGGTACTGTATTAAGTCTTTGAGGCTGCATTTGAATTCAGCTTCTCCTGACTCTGGGGCCAGTGCCAAATATAGCTACCCTAGGTATATTAAAATCCATTGATATTAGACTGTCACCAGGTTCTGTGCTCAGACTTTTAAGCTCCAGAGACATGACTCAATCACAGAATCACAAAATTTAGGGTTTGGAAGTGACTGACATCAGTGGCTATCGAGTCCCACTTGATTTTTCTTTCATTCTCAAAGCAGACCATGACATCAGCGGAGGTGATGCCATGACAAGCATATGAATTAGATATGAGTGAGGGGACTTAGCTATGCTTAGTCACAAACCTCACATTCTTCTCCAGAGCCATCTGATTCTAGAGGCCAGATATGAATGAGGACAACTGAAGATAGCCCTGGACACGAGGCCACCAGGGTTAAATGACTTGTCCAAGGTAAATGACTTGGCCATCTAACTGCCCTAGTCCACTTATACATAAAAAAATCCCCCCTGTCAAAATTCCCATAGTTGATCCTTCAGATTTTGTCTTAAGACTCCTTAAGAAGGGGGAATGCACACCTCTAGGGACCCATCCCCTCCCTTTGAACAGCTCTTATTGTGATGTTTTTCCCCCCAAATATTCTAGTTCTAATATTTCAGAATGAGTAGGACAATCTAGTTATTCTTCAAATCCCTCAATTATTCCATGGCCCCCTCCTGTCTAAGTTCTATCTTTTATAAGTTAAACATGCCTGATTCTTCCTATAATACAGATGGAATACCCAGATACCATAAGAGTCCTTGGGAAAATTCTTGCCTTGGTATTTAATACATCTGAGGTGAAAAGAAAGTTGCTCCAGTAGATTTTTGGAGATATATTTGCCCAATTGACCCTCTCCTCCCCTTTTAGAATGATTGCCTAGAATTGAGGGACAAATCAATCCAGGGATTGATTAAGTAAAATTCTAATTCTAGTCTAAATTCCTTCCCTGTAATGATCTAGGAATGTCTGGGTTGGTTGGTCCTTGTCCTTCATATTGAAGAAGACCAAACAGCATCATTATGTTAGAGACATGTTATGGTGTATCTGAGCGTAACTGTTCAGATCAATATGAGCTCCAAATGCTCTGCCACAGATCAACACAAATAGTCCATGTGAACACCTGGGGTGGTTACTCTAAACTTATGCATCTCTCTCTTTTTTTTTAGCTTTTTTTGCAAGGCAAATGGGGTTAAGTGTCTTGCCCGAGGCCACACTAGGTAATTATGAAGTGTCTGAGGCCGGATTTGAACTCAGGTACTCCTGACTTCAGGGCCGGTGCTCTATCCACTGTGCTACCTAGCCGCCCCCTATGTATCTCTTGATATATATTTGAGCTGCTTCCCATTTTGCCTTGCTCATAGAGCACAGTACCCTCTCTGATGAGGGCATGCCAGCTGGATGATCCTGTAGCAATGTCTCCCATGTTGCAAATCAATTCCAAAGTTCTTAAGAGAGCCTTTCCGTCTTTACCATTTCTTCTGACCCGCCTGTGTGTTCTTGCCATGTGTAATTTCCCCATAAAATAGTCTTTTTGGCAAGGTTATGTTTGTCATTTCAAGGCACTAAAGAGTGGCTAAGAAAAGGATAGAGGGATGTGAATTTTGAAATGGACATGAGAGAGTAGAAATATGGTTATTGCTCTAGGAAGTTCTGATAAAGGATTTATACAATAGCAAAGGGAAAGATACACTCTAAGCACAGTTTAGTATAGGAAGTAGATCATCAAAGAAGGAAGGTATAAGAAGATAAGGAAGAAATAAAAGAAATATTTAGGAGTAGATACAATCCTCACAGATCTGAGATATAAAGGATTTGAGGTTTTAGCAGGAGAACAGTGAGGGGGAGGATGTCTTCATTCAGTGGTCTTTGTATATAAGGGTTAATTGGCACTAAAAGTTCCATCACCTTTCAAAATACTTCCTAACACCATATATTGTCCCCAAGTTTATTGTAGATAGTTGGCAAACATTAGACTTTTCAGAAGACTGGAAGTACTGTTAGTCTCAAAGGGATGAGTACAAAGGTCTTGAGACATGAAACCAATGGGTGCATTCATGTGATGAGGATGGTGAGCATGATACTGGAAACTTTTGTTGGCAACTTGGGTTCAGATATGTAAGTCTCAGGTACAATTTCAATTTGCTATTGATCATAAGAAAGTTAATGCATCTCTGTAGGTCATCGAAAATTGCACAAGACTCAGAATGGCAATGAAAAGATACATGGTGTTTATGCATTGTACTATTAGTGATATGCGTGGGAGAAGTAATACAAAAGACGTCACCGTATATGTCACTGTATAATTAAAAAGGAAGGTAGGTAGATCTTCTATACGGAAAGTGAGGGATTAAGACTCAGTTTTGAATTGTTTCCCAGGAATATTAAATAGAGACAGATGAAAGCCTACAAGATGTTGGGTAGATTATTCATGGAAGACCTTTTGGAAAGCTGTGGACGTGATTTGTATTACATCATAAAGTTTGGAGGAGTTGATATGTATAAAGCAGGGGTGGCAGCATGGTGGAAAGAGAACTGGTTTTAGAGACAGGGAAGCAGAGCTAGAATTTGGGCTCTGACACATTGCCTCTGTGGCCAAAGAAAAGTTGCTGCATTCTTCTGGCCTCATTTTCTTCATTTATAAAGTGAGGGAAGAGGACTAAATGGCTAAATGACATCTGGGGACTAGTTCTAAAAATATCAGGGAAGAATCTGCATAGATAACATTACAAATCTATATACATATTGATGGGAAACCCAATCTTCTTTCTCTTTTTTCCCTATTTAATTAAATTTGATCCATGCCATTGCATAGACAAACATTGTCCTCAGATTGGATAAAGAACAAGAAAGGCAGCCAAAATTATTTATATCCATCTAAGTTTTTGAGGTGGGAGCCAGAATTAAAAAAGAAATATCTTGAGAAAATTTGAAGGAGCCCACTTTAAAACACAGTTTGTTTAATCTTTTGCTACTTAGCATGTTGATTTTTTTCTTGCAGTTTACAGTAACAAACAGATTGACTGTTTACACAATTAACCTGACATGGTGACATGATGCTTAGTGAAGCTTAGGAAGTTGTATGGCATACAACATTAGAGATGGTTGAACAAGGCCATGTTATCCTATATAGGGACTGATTCATCTCAGCAAAATTCACAGATTGCTGCCTCCTTTCTTTGTATACAGGACCTTGCTGACCAGCTTCCCCAAATGTTAAGAAGACAAAGGTTTTCTAAGATGCATTCTTCATCTCCTGCCTCACATTATCATCTGCATCATTTTCAACATCATTAGCATCCTCATTATAAATAATAACAGTGTGGTACATTGAACAGACAAAACACTGACTCTAGAGTTCAAAAGCATGGATTCCAATTCTGTCTTTAGAGCTTATAATGACTTAACATCTTGAGTCTTAATGTCCTCTTCTGTGAAATGAAGGTTAGAGTAAATAACCTCTGAGGTTCTTTCTCTCTTTAGATCTATGATCTATGAGATATAATGGTGAAGGGTGACACAATGCTTTACATCTATGTAAGAAAGGCCATGGAGTAGAATTCTTGAAGACCTGGGTTTAAATTTCATCTCTGACACTTGATCTAAAGTATCAAAAACTGTAAGAGGTCCTCAAGTCAATCTCCTTCATTTTTCCAATGAAGAAACTGAAACCCAAAGGGATGAAATGAGTTGTTCAAGCTCACACAGATAATGAGAGTCAGGATTCAAGCTCATCCTGTGTAATATGCATGAGCTAGATATTTGTGCATATATATATGTATATGTATGTGTGTGTATATGTGTGTAGATGTTTATGTAGATGGTTTACCTTCCTTTTCAAAGAGGATCAGACTAATATGAACTCAGAATGCTCTACTGTGGGTTGGACACAAATAAACTAAACATTTGGGTGGATTCTCTAAGTCTGATCATATCAAATTTCTTCTGAGCTACTTCAGTTCTGTATCATTCTGACAGATCACACCATACGAGATGATCCTGTACCAATGTTTCCCATGTCATTCAAAAAATTCTGGAATTCTTAAGGGAGACACAGAGTGTAAACAGTTCATTTAACCCCTCTTAGCTTTAGATTCCTTTTCTAGAAAATAGTAATAATACCTAGTTTAAGAGGCACAAATGAGATGAAGCAAGGAAAACATTCTTTGTAAAAAGGAACAATACTATCCACAATTACTGTCTCCTCCATTAAATGTGACATCCTTGAGAGAAGGACCTGTTTTTAATTTCTAGCTTTAGCACTTAGTAAGTAGGACAGGCACATAGTATGCACCAAATATATTCCTCATTCATTCATTCATTCATTCACTCCTGCACTCAATCATTGTACTTGTATTTCCAGTGCCTGACACATGGTAGATACAATAAATATTTATTGGTTGACTTGTGAACATTAAAATGCCATAAAAACATCAATTATGAGAATCTCATTTTCTATTCTCAGGAGTTTCATGAGGCAGACAATAAAGGTAATATTATTATTACTTTTAAAAAAGTTAGCTTGTTTAAGGTTTCCCAATAAAACAGTATCCACTGGGCTAGATTGAAATCCTGTGTTCATTTGTAGAACAAAAAAAGTTTGGGCTAACTAATCTAAGTTTTCGTTTGCTTCTAGGATCTCATGGTCTTCTTTCCTGTATTATACTCTACGCTCCATGAGAATCAGAGATTATGATGTCCACTCCCTGAGACATCCTTCACACAGGAGCCAGACTGATGTTCCTAAATCAGAGCGAGCAGGGCAGTCTCTTTCTCAAAAAGACTTAGTGTCTCCCTATTCAGTTTTGGATAAGACAGCAAACTCCCCTGTTTGACATTGAAAACTCTTCACCAACAAATTAACAAAAATTTATTCAGCGCTTACTATGGGCCAAATGCCAGAAAAGCAAATATAGATAGAAAGACAGTCCTTGACTTCAAACAGCTTCTATTGTAATGGGGGAAAATAGTGCATAGAAGAAAAAGTGAAAAAAATGGTATAGGTGGGTATTAAGAGAACATGGCATAGAAAGTCTAAAATGGAAACTGGAAAGGAAGGAAGATATGTTTATTTTGAACATTAATTTAAAATGGATGTTCTGGGAGGAACTGACCAATCAGAGGAAGGATGCACAAGGTGGAGTGCACTTCCAAGGTAAGAAGGCCGCTATAGCGTGGAAGAGAAACTCAAAAACGATCAGGAAAGTAGTCTTTAAAACCTAGTTCCAATTGACCTGATTACACATTACTTCTTTTCCTATACTCTAATCAACAAATGTTCATTATTCTCTACAAATTAGATTTCCTCTCCAGGCTCTATGCCTTTGCTTAGGTTGTGTCTCCTCAGAATACCCTGATGAAGCAGCACTTCTTGAAATCCGTGACTTCCTTCAAAGTTTGTACCTCAGGTTCTACCACCAACAAGAGACTTTTCCTGAGGTTTCCTGAGTTTTTTAGTGTTCCCCTCAAATTAGTGTATACTTTACATATATTTTATATTTACTAATATGTGTCCATGACATTTCCCTTTCCCCTAATACGACATAAGCTTTATGAGAACTGACACTGCTTTGACTTTAGCTGGGTACCTCAAGAGCTTAGCATAGCATGTCACATAGTTTGCATAATAGATACCTATTAAATTAATTCATTTTTATTTTCTTGCTTTCTTCTTAGTACCTAACACAGCATTTGTTTATTAAACTCCCTACATTGCTGAACGAATGATTGTGTAAATTTTCCCTTAACAATTTCTGTATAAACATACTTTTAAAATTATCAATTTAAAAAAAGTCACCCTTTATGTAGCTTGCTATTATTTGCATGGATTGAATTCTTTATCCTCATCTCCTTTTGTCACGAGGCAGATGCTTCTCTTTGATAGTTTGATTTATGCTTGTCTATGGTCCTGTCTCGTTGGGAACGCATGGCAGTTCTAACAGTAGAATCAATCTTTATGTTATCCACAATACAGATAAAAGCTGCAGGTAACAAAAAGTGAATGAATTCCACCCAACAGTGTTCTGTGTTTGGACTGAATATTGTTGAATGTGCAGCATGGGCTTTTCTGACATGTCTGGAGAGGTAGTTGGCCTTTCCTCACATTGGCAACATTTGAGCCATTTGTAGCCTCAGTCTCTTCCCCAGAGCTTCCAAAATAAGTTATATTTTGAATCGATCTTTCAAGCACTTATATTTTAAAGGCAGCTTGATATTTCCCCCTTTTTCTATGCTTTTCATAATTTCAACTAGTCTCCCAGTTTTACTTCTCTCATTTCTTCTTCCTTAGACAGTTTCCCAGGTTTCTACTTGCCTCAGTCTTGTTTCCAATGTCTAACTCAGTGTGCTCTACTTAAACCATTTCCCTGCTTTTAATTAACCTGACTTCATTACATGCATTCTCTATTCTTAGCTTCCTAGTGTCGTCTAGATAAATGACTAAAGTTATTTGGCTTTATCACAATCCTCCTTTAACACCTCCTCTTCAGAGCTCTTGGTTTCTTGCCATGATCCCCGATTAGTCTCACAGCTCTTCTTTCTAGTAATGGCCTGGCAAGAAAATCATTTGGATTTTTTTCAGTGTTATCCTCACTTATTTTAATTCTTTTCCATTGTGGGGCCAATATGTTCAGTGTTCTAGTGCCACTTTGAATTTCTTTGATTGTCTCTTGCCCCCTCTTATGTAGAAAAAGCAAAAACAAATAGAGAACATGAATAAATGTTAGTATGGTACTTTGCTATCCTTATGTTGTTAATTATAGGTTAACAATCTTGAATTGTTGATCTATGCTCTGTGCAGTGAAATATATTTCTATGGATAATGTAGAATGTGAAAATATCTATTTATTAAGAGATTAGCTTTTTTATTTTATGTCTGATTTAGAATTTTCCTACAAAGTAAACAGCTTATACACTTTTTAAGGTATCCATTAGAAAACAATTTGGTGGCTACTTGCTGGTTATATGCCATACAGATAAGCTCCGGGTCAGTCTCACATCACAGGTAGTCCTTTGAGGAACAGTAAACAATTTTAACCTCTGTCTAGTTTACTCCCTCTATCCAGAAGGAAAGAAACACTAATATGGGCTCTTTGGTGTCTCTCCCGGGCTCTCCTCTAGAGAGAAATATACTGGATTCACTTCCTCCTCTTCTCTTACATTTAAAATCATAGAAGTCACAGAAAAGGATTGATAAGGAAAAGATTCTGGTAATGGGTGCAGAGCTGAGCTGCAGATCAGATCTCAGTGTTGCTCCAAAAACTAGACAAACAAACAACTCTGAAATGTTGTTCTGGAATGTTCTGTTTCAACAGAACCATTGCATCCAGTTTATAGTTACCAGGGCTATTAGAATGCTAATGCTTCCTTAATTCCATTGCCTAAATTACTTTCTTAGAGGCAAAATTACCAATAGGTTCTGTGTAATATTGGTGCTCATTTTTCTGTACTAGGGTCATGCCTAGAAATTTTTGTATCTGGGCAAAACTCAGTTGAAGGTGCAATGGGTTGGAAGACCCCTCTGGGAGGAGGCAGGCCTCTCCAACAATGAGGAGGCCTTGGTCTCAGACCATTGATAACTATGCTCTTACATGTATATTAATTTCCTTGCATTTTTGCTTCTCATGCTAGCAGCATTTAACTTGGTTCTCTGGCTTTATGATAAATAATTCAGATTTCCACTAACATGTTTATGTTTTTATCCATTCAATTGCTATGCATTTATGAAGTGTATACTATGTCCTAGACACAGGGGATACAAACCCTAAAGAAGTTTGTCTTCTATTTGGTGATCATGATGATAAGCAATAATAAGAGGTAGCATGGTGGGATTTTGAACTTGGAATCAGAAATACCTGGATTCAAAAGCACTTCAGACCTTTACTACCTGTGTGACCATGGACAAGTAATTTGACTTCTCAGTGCCTCAGTTTAGTTATCTGTAAAATGAGATACTCTAAAGTTTCTTCTAGATATACTATATGATGATGCTAGGTATAAGTAAGTAAATATCAAATAATTATTTGGAAGAGGCTTCTCTGAACTGAGATATCAAGAAAGGCCTATTGAAGGAGATAGTAATGAACAGATCCTTGCTAAAAATGTTTATTGTTTTATCAAATCACTACAATTCTCTATGACTTTTTTGGTATCCACAGAATACTTTTCAAACTTTTTTCCATTTTTTTCTTTCTACAAATGTTTGTCTACAGTAAATTACATACTTTTGTCTTCTATCTATAATATGGAAGGTATGACCCAAAGAATAAGAATTGCATTTTGAATTATTTTTCAGTTAGGCAATTACTAAGCAGAAACATGATAATGGGAATAATTTTTTCTTTTTACTTTTTTTGCAAGGCAAATGGGGTTAAGTGGCTTGCCCAAGGCCACACAGCTAGGTCATTATTAAGTGTCTGAGGCTGGATTTGAACTCAGGTACTTCTGATCTGGTGCTCTATCCACTGTGCCACCTAGCTGCCCATATAATGGGAGTAATTTTAAGAGAATTTTTGTAAACTAAGGTCAACCGAATAAAAAGTTTTTGAACAAACCTTCTTGTGCCCAAAGATTACAATTTTCCCCCCAGTAGATTCCAAGACTTGACTTAAAATCATCCCCTTCTGACTTGGTGATATTACTAGATCACACTTGCCTTTCTCAGGTTCTTCACTTCCTAATTTAGTTTGGAGGAGAGGTCATATACTTTCTTCCACCTGTGCCAGATCTCCCACTCCTTCAAAACAGCCTCAACAATCTTTGTTTAATTGTTTATTTTTAAAGGTCCTGGATAGTGATAGACAAATTATTTCTCTCCAATTATCAAGTGTACTAGAAATGAATTTCTCCAAATTGAGCTGGATTGGTCTAAGAATAAGTTCAATTCATCCTTGAGAGTGTAGACTAAGTCTTTCCATCCTGAAAACACCAGACAAGGTTGTGCTTCACTGGCCTAGCTTGGGAGAGCCCACTCTAATGAGTCTGGAATGGGACTGGAGTCATTCAGGAAGGAAAGGTATGCAAACTGCATCACTGGAGGTTACTTCCAAATGGATTAGATGGCAGATCCGTTTCATGATGGAATGTTTGAAGACTGCAAGGAAACATGTACGTTATTCATAACATATCAGAAAGGGAAATGTATATGAGGTACAGAGACTGAATGGATAATTCTGTTCCTTGATCCCAACTATAAGGAACTGAGCCTGATATTTTTGCACTTCTTCCTTTTTAACCTGTCATTTGATTCCCTTGTATTTGACTGGATATCTGATCAGTTTGGGAATTTTTTTTCTAACCGAGGCTACTTTCTGAGTCATTCTAGAATCTTGCTTCTAAATATTAGTTTCTACTCTTTAGGCAGTTATCTCCCCACCTCAGTTTCTCTCCTTTTGGACCTCAGGACCTATAAGGAAGCTACAGTTGTTTGGGTAGAAAATATGATATCACAGAAAGAACACTGGTTCCAGAGTCAGAAGATTTGGGTTGAAACACCACTATAAATGATTACTGATTATGTAACTTTGATGAAACTATATTGTTAGCTATATTGAATGTCTGTTTCCTCGTGTGTAAAATGAGGGTTAAATTAGATTCTTCTAAGATCTCTTCCAGCTCCAAGTCTGTGAATTATGATCTTAGAAACCTTTTTCACCTGATAATCACTGCCCATAGAATTCTCATCTTTGACCCATAGGTTCCTGGGTAAGAAAGATCTATTCCTATTTTTCTCTTCCATGAAATCTGTGCCTCTCTCACTTATTTGGCAGAAGCCTCCCATTCCTCCCACAAGTTAACCAATAACTGTTGGTGCTAAAATTTGTCTCCTTCTTTCCTTTGACATAAACTATTTAATTTTTATCCTGTATTTTCAGAAAATGGCACTGTGCACCCCACATAGTAGACTTTTTAATATTGTCAATTATATTGAAATTCTCTTAACCATCCATTTACTACCCATTTCAGCCTCATGTTTCCATCCATCTGTAAGTTTAAGAACGGTCAGTCTTGGGAGTTGGTATTTAACTATTTCAACAGCCTCCTAATTGTTCTCCCAACTTCATCTATTATATTATAACTCTCAGTTTCCAAAATGATTTTCCTAAAACACAGGACTGACTGTTTCATTTCCCTGTTCTATAATCATTGGTGGGAAATACAAACACTAAATATAAGCATCTCTGTTTGACATTTCAAGCCCTTCCCCACTTGACTTCAGGTTCTTTTTGCTCTTCTTTATATGCTCACAGGTCCAGTCAAATGGGACTTTTTTTTTTAGGTTTTTGCAAGGCAATGGGGCTTGCCCTTAAGTGGCTTGCCCAAGGCCACACAGCTAGGTAATTATTAAGTGCCTGAGGCCGGATTTGAACTCAGGTACTCCTGACTCCAGGTGCCAGTGTTCTATCCACTGTGCCACCTAGCTGCCCCCTCAAATGGGACTTCTTACCATTCTTTACATTCAACATTCTATTGCCCACCTCTGTGGTTTATATGTGCTATTGTATCTTGCAATGGACTCTCTCTTAATCCCTGCCTCTTAAAATCCCTAGATTCATTCAAAACTCAGTTCAAACATTATTTTCTATGCCAGATGTGACCCTTCCTGATCTCCTTTTTCCAGTTGCTAATATTTTCCTTGAATAATTTTGCATTTATTTTATATACAAATTATATAAACTTAAATGTGAGCTCTTTTAGGGGAAATCCGTCTTTGAGGACTGGGACTGTTGAATTTTTAAAATCATTTTTTAAATTTATTTAAGGCAATGGGGTTAAATGACTTGCCTAAAGTCACACAACTAGGCGATTATTAAATGTCTGAAGTCAGATTTGAACTCAGGTCCTCTTGACTCCAGGGCTGGTGCTCTATCCACTGCGCCACCTAGCTGTCTCAAGATCATTTTCTTTTTTAAATTTATTTTTTTCTAATTACATGCAAAGATAATTTTCAACATTTTTTGTATGATTTTGATTTTCATATTTTTCTCCCTTCCTCCTGTCCCCCCTCCTCAAGGTAGCAAATGATTTGATGTAGGTTAAACATGTACAATCATGTTAAACATTTCCATGTTAGTCATGTTGTAAAAGAAAAACCATAGCAATGGAAAAAAATAAGAAAAATGTTTTCAAAGTGAAAATAGTATACTTTGCTCTGCACCTAGACTCCATAATTGTTTCTTAGTATGTAGATGGCATTTCCATCAGAAGTCTTTTAAAATTATCTGTGGACACTGCATTATTGAGAAGATCTAATCATATAGTGATTGCTGTTTCTATATGGTTTCCTGGTCCTGCTCACATCACTTAGCATCCATTCATGTAAATCTTTCTGAGTTTTTTCTGAAATCTGCATGCTCATAATATCTTATATACCAATCGATGGGCATCCTCTCAATTTCCACCTCTTTGTCACTCTAAAAAATGCTGTTAGAAATATTTTTGTGCATGTGGGGGACTGTTGCATTTTTGTTCTTGTATCCCAAGCATCAAGCATATGCTTAATAAATGCTTGTTGGTTAATTAATTAGTTTCTGCCTTCATAGGAAGCATAGGAAAGCTTTGTAACCAAGACAATGATGACTCAGGATTAATAGGGGTTCTAGTATCCTAACCCATTGTGTAGACCTCCTTCCAGCATGATATGGGATAATTAAGGGAGCTGCTAGGTGGTGTCGTAATGTAGTGGTATGGGTGGACAGTGTCACTTCTGGAGAGAGGAGAATCTGAATTCAAATTCAAACTCATTAACTGTGAGACCTGGGGCAAGTTACTTATCCCCAATTGCCTTCCCCATTAAAAAAAAAGAGCTACCTTTTGTATATGGCCATCAACCATGTGTGAATCGCTCTAACCATACTACTAGTTCAAATATTTTAAATTCTTTGCTGAAATTGAGGTAAATTTTATTTCCAGAATTTCTCTGAATCACATAATATCAGGCATGAAAAATAATAAACCAAAGTCCACAGATTTAGAATATAAAGTTTCTCAGAGGTTATCTTTCATTTCCTAGGCTGGGAAAGCTAAGGCTCAGAGGGCTCAAAGGGTTGAATTAAGGTCACACATCAGAGGTAATATTTGAACATAATTGTAGTGAGTGGGTTTTTTTTTTATTGAATCCAGCCCAAGAAGGTATTTTGATGGTAGTTGTGAAGTTGGCATGTAATTACAATGGTCTTGTGATACTAAAGTTTCTCTTATATATTTTATAGCACTTTGCCTTTCTTCATTGCCTGGGTTCTCAGGGCTCCCCCATCTTTCCCAGATTAGAAACTCCAGAGTCTGCCATTTTTCCATTTACATGCCCTTTGTCTTTTTTAACAGGATGGCAAATTAGAGCTATAACTAGGGTAGGACAATTAGGACTTTGCTACAGAGCTTAGAAATTAAAGGTCATGAAATTTAAAAATAATTATGTTGCAATATAAAATTTTGCTATTTTACTATTCAGTGAAACCTTGACTCTTTTAGCAGTATAGGAATTAGTCAGAAAGAATAATTAAGATGCTACCAAGGACTCAGCATAACTCTTTTCTTCTGCAGGTGACAACATCCAGCACCCTGACTTCATGTTGGATGTTGCTTCACAAAATCAATGCTCCAAGCTCTTTGTCTTTCCATCATGAAGTATTGTCCTACTGTTTTCTCTTCCACATGACTGATGTCAAAAGTCTAAACTTCCTTGGTGATAGGAGAGGGACAACATTTCATGTTGCCTGTATCAACATAGCTACTTCTGACTGTGGCAAATTAAATTTAAAGAGCAGTAATTAATTGTTCTTTCCTGATTAGTATAAGGTCTAGAGATATAACTGAATCACAAGAGTTTTATTTTTTTGTCCCTAAAATATTGGATAAACCTTAATCTTAAAAAATTTTATTTTTCTTTCATCAACTCTTTCCCCAATCTTCTTTTGTGGCTGTAAGGGCAGGAGAACAATGTAATCAAGGTATAGATACTTAGACATTACTGGATCTTCAAAATCTGCTTCCCTATAAAACATCTATAGTTAAACAAATCACTCTTTTCTGAAATGACAAAGGGAAAAGATGAGCATTTCTGAGAGTTTTATTTGGGGTGGGGGGCTAAGAATCTAAAGATGTTTTTTGTTGTTATAAGCAAATAAAAACCAATAGATTCCATAGACATTTATTGAGTACCTACTAAGTGTCAGACACTGACCTAGGGGATGCACAGTTGAATACAATATGAAACCTTCCTTCCCTGAGCTCTCAGATAAGTCTGCATCTACATCCCATATTTCATTTTCCTCTGACTTTTATTTCTGCTTTGCCTCTATTGGCCCTTCCACATTCTCATTGAAACCCTGCCTTATTTCTTTGGTCCTATCGTTAGTTTTATTTTACTGCTCAGAAACCCAGTGCAGTTGCTTTCTCCCAGGTGATGACCTTATAAATCACACTCAGTGTTTCTGAGCCTTGGAAATAGGGACCATGGCAAGGAAACCTTTATATTTCTGAAAGGCACGTTGTCATGAAGACTGTTCTTTATTTCCAAGGAGATGACTGCTAATGGAAAACACAAATGCTAGTTTTAAAAAACCCACCACTAATACAAAAATGTTCTTTATTCTCATGTGTCAAGACTTTGTGTATTTTATTATTTTTTTAATCTAATAGCTACATGTGGATACATTTTCTTTTTTCTCCTGTAGGTCTTCTCTTACAAGGAGATGGTGGCTAAAATGTTAGAAATACAAAATTAATTAACACCTTACATGGCTCATTTGGCTCCTACGGCTCCAGTAATGACTTTATTTGTATAGAACTGTGTGTGTGTGACTTGCAACTGACAATTTTGGGCAAACTATACACTTGGTAGGATTTCTTGGTTGCTGCCACTGGAATCCACAGCTGATCTGAGAAGAGCTGGGGCAGAATAAAAGAGGAAGGATTTTATTGACATTGAGTGCTAATAAATCTTACCATTTGATTAAAAATGAGAGTATCTTTTAGAATTAATAGTTTCCCTTATCTAAATAAAATTAAGTACAAGTGATGATCAGAAAAGGAAATTTAAGTTAAGGTTGCAACAATAATTTGAATATTGTTCTTTGTTATTTAATTTCTGAACTCTTTCCATTGGCAAAAATTAGACCTCCATATAATGCCACCGAGGCTGACTTGAATTTGGCTAATTATCCTCCCACTATTCTCTAATTTTCTGAGGATAATGAAGTTAGAAAGGATTTTTGAGATGATTAGTCCATTTTTCTATCTTTTTTTTATTTTTTTTTTGCAAGGCGAATGGGGTTAAGTGGCTTGTCCAAGGCCACACAGCTAGGTCATTATTAAGTGTCTGAGGTCGGATTTGAGCCCAGGTCCTCCTGACTCCAGGGCCGGTGCTCTATCCACTGCGCCACCTAGCTCCCCCTCACTTTGCTATCTTTAGAAAGGTCAGTACTTAAGCCTTAACTTTAAGTCATAGAAGAATACAAGGATCTCATTGTGAACTCCATACCCAAGCAGGTCCAAGACTCAGAGGTTTCCTGTAGACATGTAAGAGAGCATTTAAGTCAGTCCCTTCATTTTACAGGCTAGGAAATTAAAAAGCAGAGAAATAGCTTGTATACAAAGTCACCTACACACTCAATGATAGAGATAACTCAGATTCAAATTGTTGGATTCCATATCCAAGACATTGCATTGTATTGCATTAATAGTTTATGACATAGCATTGGAAGATTGAAGGGATCTTAAAGATCAACTGGTCCAGTGGCTGTTAGGTGGCGCAGTGGATAAAGCACCGACCTTGGAGTCAGGAGGACCTGGGTTCAAATCCGATCTCAGCCACTTAATAAATAATGACCTAGCTGTGTGGCCTTGGGCAAGTCACTTAACCCCATTTGCCTTGCAAAAACCTAAAAAAAAAAAAAGATCAACTAGTCCAAACCCTTCATTTAAGAAAGGGGGGGAAAAAAAAGAAAGGGAAACAGTCAGATCTATAGAAATGGACTATGCCCAAGGCCATTTGCATAAGTAGCAAGACAGAGCTGTGATCTAATTTAAAATTGTATAGTTCCTGCATTGACAATTTTTTTTATCATTTTTTTTTTTTTGCAAGGCAATGGGGCTAAGTGACTTGCCAAAAGTCACACAGCTAAGTATGTATTAAGTGTCTGAGGCTGGATTTGAACTCAAGTTCTCCTGACTCTAGGGCTGGTACCCGAGACACTGCACCACCTAACTGCCACCACATGGTTCTTCAAATATAATTTAGACTTCACAAAAAAACTTGTCTCATATGCATAGAATAACAATGATTTTTAAAAATAGATGGACACATAGGCCAAGTTAGGAACTAATTTTGTTATTAATGTTCTTCCCAGTTATTAGTGTACTCTGAAATTACTTTTTTATTTTATTTTGTACTTATGAATACACCCACTCTCACTCCTACCTCCCACCATACATACATACATACATATATACTAGAATGTACGAACTTTGAACTGAAACTATTTTCAGTTTTGCTTTTCATTCTAAGAATTAGAATCCAAAGCATAATAAGTAATTAAAGACATTAAATTGAATGAGTATCAATTTGCTCTTTGTGTCTATTTTATTGGGAGAAAAATTGCTCAACAAAAATTCTTGAATCTGATTGACCATAGTTGGGCATTCCCATGGCCTTTAATTGTACTTTTATGATTCAGAGGTGATAAACCTTAAATTGAAAATATATTTTAATTTTTACATTTTAGACATATGCTACAGTTTAGGAAACTGAGGTTCTGTGATGTTAAGAAATTTGCCTATAACACACAGCTGGAATGTGATTATGTACCCCAAACTCAGATATTGTGATTTCTAACTCAGTGGGTCTTTCTGGATAATTATACTATCTAAAGAACAAGCCAAATCACAATAGCTTAGTACATATAGTTTTTTATAGCACTAATAGAACTCCAATCTTTTTCAATCCCTTCTTTGAATAGCACCTTCCCATTTCCTCTGATATCTAATAGATGATCTATATGTATAAGTTGTTTGTATATGGTTTTCATCTCTGAAAATTCAAAAATGTGATTCTAACTCCATATAGTATTACATTCTAGCAGGATTTACTTAGGCAATCATGTATATATCCCAGAATGGATTTTAAATATGATACCTGAACCAAATCATAGTTTTAGAACTGCAAGATATCTGAGAATCTTTCCTGTCTTCCTTCTACTCAGGTAAAAATCCCATATCCTTTTTTTTTTAGATTTTTTTCAAGGCAATGGGGTTAAGTGGCATGCCCAAGGCCATACAGCTAGGTCATTATTAAGTGTCTGAGGCCAGATTTGAACTCCAGTATTCCTGACTCCAGGGCCGGTGCTCTGTCTACTGTGCCACCTAGCCATCCCTAAAAAGAGCTTTCAAATGATACAAACTGTCCCAAATGAAATGGACTACCCCAGAAGTGGTGGGTTTTTTTTCCTCAATGGGGGACCTCAAGCAAAGACTCAAAGATCATGTATTAGTCACCTGTGCTTCAGAGAGTTTTTTCGGTTAATGACTAGATTAAGTTAAGTCTTGAGTTTCCTTTCCACCCCATTCTTTGATAATTTAATGACTCCATAAACATTGGCCATGTTACTGGATCAAGTTGCCTTTCCTTGATCAGTCACATTCCTACATGTGAGATTGGACAGAATATCCTTGTGTGTTTTAGAGGGGAAACAACCTTTCTTTCCTGACTCTGACTCACAGCTTCAATAAAAACGCTGAAGTGACCAGTTTATTGCCCTGGGAAGGAGAAAGCCATTGCTGCCCATTGGATATTAACAGGGTCACTCTGCTGTCCCATTATATTTAAACTGCTTTTTGGTAGAGGTTGCTCAGAGCAGAGCAGGGCTGCACTGCTTTAGAAGTTTGCCTAGTGGTAGCAGCAGTACAGAAAAAAGAAAGGAAGACAGTTTGGATCTGTGATTCACTAATAGGGGAATTCATGGATGAGGAATTCCCTCTAGCACTATAAATTTTCAAAATACAGAAGCAAAACTTCTGAATAGTCTAAAACCTTTGGGCCGCTTTCAGATTTGATTTTTCATTAAAATAATGAAGGATTGCTTGTGTGTTGACTTAACTTGGAGGATCTTATCAAGTTCTTTGTATAATTTCTTTTTTTTTGCAATAACTACACTCAATTTCAGCGTTTGTTTATTTTGTTCACATCAAAAACAAGTGTTGAAGAATGAGATGATCAAGTGTTTCCCCCCCTTTTTTTTTAAGAAAAATGATTACCAATCTGTCATTATCGCTATAGAAGTTTAAGGGAGCCACTTGGGATTGAGAATTATTTTATTGTTTTCTTTATTTCTTTGTTGTTTGCTTTATGTATTGCTATAGCCAAAGCATTCATTAATTGGTGAACTATTTACTGAATTTATATAACTATTTACTGGTGATCAGCCTTCGAAACTTAACTAATCCTTGGGCAATAGACTCAGGGTGGCCCCAAGAAGTATTTTAAAACTTCCCAACTTGGCAGAAACTTGGGAGCTTATATTCTCTCTCCACAGAAATCAGAACCACTTCCATAGCATCATGGGCCATCAAATAAGACTTATTTGCAATTTTTTTAATTCCATTATAAAATGTTACAGATAGGGGGTTCAAATTCTACATTTACTCTTTTACATTAATTCCTGTAGCTTTTAGTGGGAGTTTTGCTTCCTTTATCATCTGGAACATTTATTCTTCTTCTTGCCTTTGATCATTAATTATATTTTAAGTCACTGTAAAGCAGATAGATCAAGGAATTCGGGAAATTGATTTTTTTGTGTGAAAATATTGCCTTAAAGATACAGAGTTATAGTTCAGGGCAAAACGAAAATGAGGTTGGAAGATACGATCAGAGATTTTAAAATATTAAAGTATGACTTATGACATTTTAACTTTCTTTCTTCATTCTGGGAAGTTGTGGAATAATTTTACAAAGAATTTGATTATCACTTCCTGCTGAATATAGGCAAGCTTAGGCAATGTTCTGCAACTCTTGTAAAATTGGATATAATGTACATACTTTTCATTGAATGATAATTTCTCTCTTCCAACCATACACCTAAAGATGCCAATAAACATAGTTAGGACTTTTCAATAACAGCGGTAGCCATATGTTTTAAGATGTGACTAAATCTCATAAAATTCTGATCTTTGTTATGACACGTTTCAGTTTATCTATGCTCAGAAGTGAAATATAGAAACTAATATCCCACTAAGTATCTTTTAATACATTTTAATGCTTTTAAAATTCCCCTTTCCTTGTTTTTCCTGTAGAATTTATCTAAGTTATAATAACCTGTTTTTAAAACAAGACTTTGTAATCATGGCCATCTGTTTACAATAAGAATCATATGCTTCTTAATATAATTTTTAACCTTTTACCTACAATTTTTTATTTAAAAATTTTTATTAAATAATTTGAATTAAAATGATATATAAAAAGAATCACTATTCTTTTATGGGCTTTCATTGTGTCCATTTCTTCTAAAGTACTTTTTTGGTATTATATACTCATCACTTTCAGTGGAGACATTCATTGTGCTCTGGAAATCAAACTCATATGTGGTATATGCAAGTCTCCTCTTTTTCCTTTTCCTTCGTAATTATGATTTTTACATCATTACATTATAATTTTAAGTGACAAAAAGAATTGACACAGATCTTTTTTATCTTTTAAATATGATAATTAATTGTTATTTTGGCTGCATCTTTGTTATTCTATGGTTTGGGTGCTTACAAAATGGTAATGGGTCAGAGTAATTAATTCACTAACATGATACTGAGTGGCATTAATTTTCATCTAATTCTGATATTTTCTGAATGCAATCTTGAATAATAAAAAAATGGAACTTATAAACCATAGTCCAATAAGCTTAACCATAACCAATAAGGCTGGTTACCAAAATTTTAAAAGAATCAGTGAAGTAGTTAATAATGAATATATAGGGGAAAAATCAGAGGTAACATTGCTTTGTCAATATTTATTCTATTTCCTTTTTAAATAATGTTATAAATTGATAGATTAGAGGAATGTTAAAAATACTGGTTTCATCTACGTAATATACTTGATAGTGTACTGGACCTGGAATCAGGAAGAGCTGAATTCATATTCAGTTTCATATTTTTATTAACTGTGTGACCCTGAGCAAGAGACTTAACTTCTTACTTCTTCAGTTTCTACATCTGAAAAAATGGGACAATCATGGAACTTCCTCCTTGGGTTTATGTGAAGATCAAGTGGAATAATACATCTATCTATATCTATATCTATATCTGTATCTGTATCTGTATCATCTGTATCTGTCTCTGTCTCTATCTCTATCTATCTCTATCATCTCTATCTCTATCTCTATCTCTATCATCTCCATCTCTCTATCTCTATCTCTATCTCTATCTTTATCTCTATCTCTATCTCTATCTCTATCTCTATCTCTATCTCTATCATCTCTATCTCTATCTCTATCTCTATCTCTCTAATCTACCTCTACCTCTGCCTCTGCCTCCGCCTCCGCCTCTACCATCTCCGCCTCTATGCCTCTATCATCTCCGTCTCTACCAATCACCTCTGTCTCTATCATCTCTGTCTCTATCTCTGTCTCTATCTCTATTTCTATCTCTATCTCTCTAATCTCTATCATCTATCTAAAGTAGTTTGTAAATCCTACAGCATGAATATAAATGATGATATTATTGTAGTTTAATTATCATTTCCCCTAATTTTAGGAAAATATTTGATAGAATGCCTTATGTTCTTTTTTGGAGGAAAGGTGGGGAAAATGTTGGCCTGATGAGTGTTCTATTATTTCATTTCAGACCTGGTTAGGTGGTGGGATAAAAGAATAGTCAAATAGTCTTGAAATTTCAGAGACAGAATGGAATCTAACAGCCATCTATTCCAAACTATGCCTGAAAACCAATCTTCATTATGACATTTCACAGTTTGTTAGCTGGTCTTTTCTTGAGAAATGTATCTATGTGCATGCTTGCACATCTGTGAGTATGTGTATGTGTGTGTGTGTGTGTGTGTGTGTGCTTGTGTGTTTGTGTTCATGTGTTAAGAGGGGCTGGGGAAGGAAAGACCTTCTCCTTCCCACCTATTCCAATTCAATTTTGTATAGCTCAATTGTTGGGAGATTTTTCTGAAATTTGGGAATTTCTGTCTTTCAACTATGGCTCCTGGTTTTAATCTCTAGGAACAAAAATGAGGTCACCATATGACGACCCTTCAAAGTACTTGAAGAAATTTGACATATCCCTCTTAATCTTCTCTTATCTAGGCTAAATATCCCCTGTTATCTCACTTGATCCTCATAGGATGTTAACCAGAGACTAACATCAACCAGCTTTCTGTTTTCTGGCCATTCTCCTTTTAAATCTCCTTACAGCACTGTAGTATCCAGAACTGAACATAATCAATACTCTTGCTGTGGTCTGACCAGGATAGAATTTCAGGAAATAGCTTCTCACAAACAGCTAGCATTTCTATAGCACTTTAAGATTTGGAAGTTGCTACAGCTATTACCTCATTTGATCCTCATAACCATGGGACGGATGTGCAATTAATATTCTTAATTCATAGCAGAGAGAACTGAGGCTGAGTAAAGTTTAATGATTTGTCTAGGGTTACAAAACCAGGCGTATCTTTAAGTTTTTCTTTTATTTAGTTAAAGCAATGGGGTTAAGTGGCTTGCCCAAGGTCATACAGCAAGGCAATTATTAAGTGTCTGATTTCAAATTTGAACTCAGGTCCTCCTGATTTCAGGACTGGTGCTCTATCTACTATGCCACTTACCTGCCCCCATCCAGGAAATATATTTAGCAAGATTTAAACTGAGGTCTTATGAACTCCAAGTTCTATATTATTCTAGGAATATCTAGCTGTCCCTGGAACCTCTTTATGAGGTCCAATATCACATTAGCTCTAGGAACTATCACATCATATTTATACCTCATACTGAGTTTTCAATGTACCCAAACTCCCAGAACTATTTGTCTAGCCAGACTACCTCCATTTTGCACTGGTGAAATTACTTTTTGGAATCCAGTTGTGACCACGTTTAGTCACATGAATGTAATTGTATTTGATGGAGTCAACCTCTTATATTGTTATAAACATCCTGTTGATTATCCAGACTTTGTGACTGACCATGCTGGTAGGTATAACAGCTTGACAAACATCTTTTTTTTATTTTAGGGGTTTGTTTGGTTTTTTTTTTTTTGGCAAGGCAATGGGGTTAAGTGACTTGCCCAAGACCACACGGCTAGGTAATTATTATTAAGTGTCTGAGGTTGGATTTGAACTCAGGTACTTCTGACTCCAGGGCCAGTGCTCTATCCACTGCACCACCTAGCTGCTGCTTTGACAAACATCTTAAGCAGCTTAGAGTCAAGGAATTAATCTTACTGTATTCTACTATTTGGAGCACAAAAGAACACTAGCATAAATCTGGATAATTGAGTCTTTCATGACTTCTTTTTTCTGTCCCTTGCTAGGCTTAAGATTTCATCCCTAATCAACACATTTATTTCTGTGTTATATCCAGGTGGTCTAGAATATACCATAGTGACAGATTTGGTTATCCCTCCTTTGATCTTCACCCAAATGCTTCAATCCATGCTTCCTCTCTCTGGTTTCTGAATTTCCCTGATTGAAGGACTTCACTATGATGAGTTTGGGAGACTTTGTTTCTGATAACAATTTCTATACTGTCATTTTTTTTATTGAGCCGTAGAGTTCCTCAGGAATTTTCTAGGGCCTCATTTGTGAGAAGACAAAGAGAAGCAAACTCAGACTAAGCAAATGGGCCAGTAGTTGCTGAATCATTTGTAAAATTTTACTTTATCCTTTAGAAACAGCTCTGCCCTAGGAAATCTGTAGAAAAAGGAACAAACTTTCACTACAGGAAAAAGTTCCTTCCAATGCATACAGAGAAAATTGCTTGGAATGACATTTTTCTAATACTACTTTTGTTATCGCTTTTCAAACAATTTTCAAATGCATCTACAAAACCTTTCAAGGACAGTAGACTTTTGCCAATGGCCTGAAGCCGGGCTCATAGTTACTAAGGAAAAAGAAACTGAGCCACAATTGCTTTATTTTCCCTTTTAATCAAATGATTCTCTCTTTCATTGCTGTTATTCCCTCCCAACTATTTTTTTCCCTGGACTTTATTTCTTCTAGACTCTTATTTGGAAATAAAATAGACAATGGTGGAGTAAACTACTTTCTTTCTTCCCTCATGCATTTTTCTCTCTTCGCATTTCTTGGGATTAAAATGCACTTTAATCCCCTTTCTCTATCATTACTTTTATTTCATCTCTGTCTCCTTTCTGTTCATTCCTGAAAACTCAATTTTATTCTTTAACCTTTGCTCTTTTGCACTTTTCTAATAGCCTCACTATTCAGACTCCCTCTTTCATTTTGATAATCCTATTTCCTCTTGTCTTTCAGAGTTATTTTGCCTGCCTTAATCAACTTCCCCTTAGAGTGACTCATCAAGACAGACACTATTTCTTTTAGGACTACTATAGACAAGACATATATATACCTAAGAATGCTAAATGACCCAATATTTGGTCACTGCCCATTGGAATTTTATAATCTGGTTAAGAGTAAAAGACATAAATTTATGAAAAATCATGTGACATGAATTAAATGACAGTTCAAAACAGCAATAGAAAACTTGTCATAAAGCATTACATGATCTATCATCCAATGACTCCAAAGGTTAGAAGACCTTAGATTAAAGGAGAGACCCGTGGTCATAATGGTTAAGAGCACTGCTGATGCTGAGGATACAAAAGTAAAAAGACATGATCTGTGGTCCATTTGGAAAGCCTAAGCTAGGTCTTCCTTTTACTTTGATATATCATTGGTAAATTTATTTTGCATTCCCCAAGGCACTTATTCTAATCCCATCCTTGGCGTCATCATTATCACCAATGAAATTCCCTTTACTTCTCCAAGACTCCTTCATCTGGTATTTAAGGCTCTTCCACAATTTCAGATCTTAATATAGTTTTCTTCTCTTCACAGATTTGATAGTTCAGCCACACTGATCTCTTTGCTTTTTCTCACACATGATCTACGCCCAAGAGTGTGGCAGGAGTGATGGAAGAGTCAGTGTAGTACACTGGCAAAAACACTGAAGTCAAAGGAGTTAGGTACCAATCCTGCCACTGATGTTTACTATTTAGTCATAGGAAAGTCATTTTGCCATTTCAGGCTTCAGTTTCTTCATCTGTAAAATGAAAAATTTGGATCAGATAGTCTCTGAAGTCCATTGCATTCCCAAAGTAATGATAGTGTGATCTCTTATCTCTCTTTGCATTATTATGCTTTGCATAGGCAGAGAATGTTCTAGTTCCTCCACTCTGCCTTTTAAAATTTCTTTCTTCAGGATTCAACTCAATCTCCACTTTCAGCAGGAAACTGACTTCTAACACTATGTTCCTAGCCATTTCCTGGCAACTCAAACCTACCCTGTCATTCTCCGATTAATGACAACTGGCTGCTCTATGAGGTGACAAATAGAGCAAGTTAAAAATCAATGGAGACCTTAGATTGTTAGGCAGAAGTATGAAACAGGGCCTCTGGTCTAGGCTAAGGCCCAGGCAGACATCAAAAGAATCTATTAGAGATGAATATGATGAGCAATGATTTTTCATGGAAAATTTGCTTGGTATTTGATGATTTTTAAGCACTCCCATCTGCTTTCATGGGAAACTGTCTACCTTCTCCATATTAGCACACAAACTATTATTATGTATTCACTAAAACACAGAAAGTTCTAGATTCTAGTTTGGATCAACCAGTTATTCAAGTCCCTAAACACTTCTCTGTGAATAAAAACAGATAATAGGACCCAGGAAATGTTTTTTGGCTGGCTGAAAGAATTAAACACACCCCAAGGCCTATTGTATAATGAATGTCAGATTCTGAAATAAGGTCATTCTGTTAGTGAGGAGATCCAATCTGATTTGTCTCCTCTTTTCCTTCTCTCTATTGACTAGGTAAAGGTAAGAAGTGTCAACTCAACCAGCATTTATTAAGTGTCTTGTATGTTAGACAATGTACAATAGACAAATGCAAGTAAACAGAAAGATAGCACCTACTCTTAAGTATCTTATGTTTTGAAGGTAGAAGACCATACTTAAAAGAGATCTGAAATTCAGTGAGTCAAGAATGGGCAGGAAGACAAAATGTCCATGTGAAACACTATGGGAAAGACCAGAGAGTCAGAAGTCAATACAAAAGAGGAATGAAGGATGCCCAGCTCAGGTCCTTTCTCAAAATGCAGGTTGGAGGGGGAACTCACCAATAGAGAAAGGTGCTGCAGCTGGAAAGATGTTTTGAACTGCAAAGGGCTTGAGGGAATTTTCAAGATGAGAAGACAGTTATAGCATGAGAGTTGGAAGTATTTATGGCAGAGGAGAAACAGTGCCCCCCGAGTAGCCAAATTTGACTTCAAGGTATTTCAATGTGAATGGATTGCCACAGCAAGGAAAGATGACTTTAGAACTTTGTCAGATATATGTAAGGCAACTTTCATTAGGATTTGATGATAAAACAAAAAACCTTCAAGTAACTAGAAGCTGTGACTCTTTGGCCACTCTCCCTCAAGATTGTGTGTGTGTGTGTGTGTGTGTGTGTGAGAGAGAGAGAGAGCGAGCGAGCATCCCTAGTTTGGTGAAATGTTTCTATAACAGTTCTAATTCTGCCTGAAAATTAATTGGGGAAACTCTTGATTGGAGTAAATGAATTTCAGTTCTAGAGACCCATAGTCCTTCTAAGTTACCTCTAACATTGACCACTTGTCCTCTGCAGAATTAGCCTCCCAATGGACCTTGGAGTTGGGTAATGATTTGGATTTCTAGGAAATTGATTTTTTTAGTCATGTATGACTCTCTGTGACATCATTTGAGGGTTTCTTGGCAGATATACAGGCATGATTTTGCATTTCCTTCTCCAGTACATTTTACAGATGAGGAAACTGAGGCAAACAGGGTTAAGTCACTTGCCCAGTATACATTGCTAGTATCTGAAGATTAGAACTCAGGCATTCCAGACTCTAGGATCAATGCTCTATTCACTGTGCCACTTAGCTGCCCATTTGAATTGGATAAAATTATATAAATGTTTCTCTCATCTTCCAAATCTACTTCCCCTTTCAACCACCTCCTTCTTTTCTGTTCAGGAATCCCTTATTTAAAAGCAACAACACCCTTCCTTTGACTATAATGTACTCTTAATTCCCATTCCATTTTTCTTCTTCCTTTTTTTAAAAAAAAACTTACTAATATCTAATTTTTTATCTCTCCCCCCTTCAATCCCAGAAAAGTCTCTCATAATAAAACAGGAGAAAAGTTTATAAATACTAGTCAATTTATCAAATATGTTTATCAGCTGTATTTCACATGAATTGTCCCCACCTCTTCAAATAAGTGGAGTAGAATTATTCCTTCCACATTGAGACTTTCCACATTATGACTAATGCCAATGGTTGGCATAAGATACTAAATGGGAAATACTTGAGAATTTTACAGAAAGATGACACAGGAAGCCCAGTAAATAACACAGAAAAAGTTTAGAAACTCAGGTATACAATATATGTATGGTATTGTACAATATCAACATATCTAAGCTTTGAATACCATAATAATTCAGACTTCTCTGATACAAAAGGGGGGCAAAACTTTTCAAATGGATTTTCCAGATTGTGGAGGCATTACACTTCTAATTTTATGATATGGCAGGGATAGCTCATCTAAGATAACTTTTTTCATTTTTGGTTGCTGTATTTTTACTTTTCCCCATTTACTTGGCTGCCATCATTGTTTTATATATTATTATTATTATCCTTGTTTTATTTTCTTTACTTTGCATCAGATCATACAGTTCTTTTTAAGTTTCTCTGTATTCATTATTTATTATTATTTAGTTTTTGCAAAGCAATGGGGTTAAAGTGTCTTGCCCAAGGCCACACAGCTAGGTAATTATTAAGTGTCTGAGGCCAGTTTTGAACTCAAGTATTCCTGACTCCAGGGCTGGTGCTCTACCTAGCTGCCCCTTTTATTATTTTTTTTTGATGGCACAAGTAATATTCTTTTATATTTACATGCCAAAATTTGTTCAGAAATTCCTCAGTCTTTGTTTATCTAATTTTTTCCATATCGTTGCTTCCACAAAGTACTACAATATATTTTACTGCTATTTGATTTGTTTTTTAAATCAACCTATTCAGGGTACACTTAGCAGTCTGGGTCAAAGCATTTCCATGATTCTCAGCATAGTTTTAAATTGTTTTTCAGAATGATTGGGTGGGTTCACAATTCCATCAATAATGCTCTGGTATATTTACTTTTCCACAACAGCTCCTACATTGATCATTTATATTTTAGTCATCTTTGTTAATTTCCTAAATCCAAGATGAAGACAGAATTATTTTGGTTTGCATTTCTCATATTGTTAATGACTTGGATCAATTTTTCACTTGATTATTATTTACAGCTTTTCTTTGTACTATATGCCTTATAAACAGGTTTGCAATAAAATGACTGATTAGCTAATTTGATTCCATATCAGTCTGTCACAATGAGAACATTTGCCAGCTGTAGAGGTTAAGTATAGATAAGTTGCCATGGTTCTGCTAGTGAAATTTTCTTTATTAATTTGGCTCTGTTGATCTTTAGGGTCTTTCCTTGAAAGCTTTCTAGATTGTTGGAATCTTTTGGAACTTGTGCTCTATTAGAATGAGATTACTAAGATAAAGGGTAATACTCATGCCATGATGAGGCATTGGAGAAGAATTTTGGTGAAGCAAGAATAAGTGGGAAAAATCAAGGGAAATAGGATTTTAAAGATGAAATGTAAAAAGTGATGAATCAAGACTGAGAAAAGTATAAAAAAAGAGGCAAAGGATAAAGGGGGAAGCTGAGTTTTTAGAAATGAGCAGAAAAGACAGAGAGACAGAAGAAGTATCTTGTATTCTTTGATCATTTATCTCTTGGATATTGGATATATTTCTGAGAATTGCCAATATGTCTTGGATCTCATATTCTTAGCAGAGATATTTGATACATAGAAAAGCTGTAAACAATAATCAATTAATTGCTTTTTGAAATACTCATTACACTAACTTTTCAAATGCAAAATTATTTTAATTTCATGTAACAAATTTTTATAAATTTATTTTTGTAATCAACTCTATCCTTTGTTTAGCTAAAAATTCATGTCATTGTCATACATACCTTCCAAACATACTTCCCATTATTCTCCTACCCTCACTATATTTTCTAGATAAATAATCCATTTACTGTGTAATAAACACATCCCATCATTTTCCAAGTCTTCTGTAGTCATATTCTTCTTGTTCAGAGTATCTCAGATGATTGATGATTGTTGTCCTTCATAATTGAAGAAAACCATAACATCAAATGAATAATGACATGCCTTGCACATTATGTTGATTATAATGAGATGAATATTGTGCAAAGACATCATTCTCACTGCCTCTTTCAAAATCGTCTTCATCCGTGTTCTGATTTGATAAGAAATGGGACTTCTGGTGATGGTCTGGATTCAGTGGGAGACACTGAATATTTTGTATGTAGTCTTTCCATGTCAGTAGAAAACCATGGCATTACACTAGTGATAGGAAGAGGATCAAAATGGTAAAATTATGGTGATAAATTTGCAACAATACAGTCAAACTAACTTGCCACAAAGACACTTTCCAAGGCACGGGCTCCTCTCTCAGGTGAACCATTTCAGGGTGGTCCAGTCCTTCAGAAAGAAAAGAAAACTCTTTCTGGGGTTCTAGATGGATTCTCTGGGTTTGGTTGCATTACTGTACTGGATACCTGACAGGACCCATCTATGCTCTGAATTTGGGATCTGAACCCAACTCCCTTTCAATGAGCTGAGAGTAGCAGAGGCTATTGCCTGTCCCTTCAGAATGGAACTCACTTATGTCTCAGGACCAACTGACCCTTGTTCATCTGCTGTTCACTCTTCTTTATTTTGTTCTTCAAGGTACCCTCAGTCCCAAGTCCTGCTGACCCTCCACCCCTGCCCTTGAAGTCCAAGCAAGGCTCACCCCAAAAGGAACTTCCATCACAAAGCCTTACTTAACATCCAACTCTCTATGGAATTGATTTCTTTCAACACCATACATTATACTGTAAATAAAGTCTTTCACTGTGGTTCCAGAAGACAGTTTACTGTCCAAATACTAGCTCAGCTCAGAACAGAGAAATTCACAATCGTGAGATTTGCTGATGGGTAATAGATACTTTGACTATAAAAGCCAAGGAAAGGAATAAAAATAATGGTAGCTCCTAGTTTTGCTTCTACTGTTAAAGCAAAGAGTATCTCTAATGAATTTGCCACATTCTAATTAGTATGCTTGTCTTGTCTTCCTTATATTTCTGGAGGGGGCTGCTTTTTTTTTTTACTTACTTTTTTATCCTCCCACTTCCAATCCATCACAAATGGTAACAAATGATAAGTTTTGGTCAGTGAATGAATTGATGCATGAATTGAGGAAATGAGTAGGACAGATTGAAGAAGTTTAGCCCTTCTAGTCGGACTCCTTGCCTGCATATTATCTCTCATCTTCCAAATCTAATTCAGATTCAGATCCCTTATTTCTAAATTGCACAGTTCATATTAATACCACTCCATTTTTTCCTAAAGTTCTGTATTTCAGTCCCAGGTCAACTCTCTTTTTATTTTTTCTCCTTATGTGCCTTCAGATCACCAATTCCCTTCCCTTAATCCAAAATGCCAGTGTTATTTTCCTTCTCAGTAACTTGGGTTAGTTAAATGTCATTCACTGAGCTGCTTCAACCCCCCATTGGCTCTCCATTGTGGTTTCCATCAAATCTAAATTCCTGATTATAAGCCTCAAGTTTCTTTTATCAGCCTGCCCTGTCTAACCTAATCTCACTCATTTGTCAGGATTGTCCTGCTTGCTCTCCCTGTACCAATCAGTTTCAAGTCACTTTTCAACTCCCTTTGCAGAAGTTTCCCCTTTACTTCAAATTTTAAGACCCAGAATTTCAGAAAATTTATACCAGCTCTGCCTACCTGGACTAATTGCTCCTCTTGCCATCATTATTCTTCCAGACTTATAGAAAAATCTTGATTCAATAGCCACATTCAACACATAATAGCTATGTATCCAAGGGAAAGGCATTTAATGTCTCTGAACCTCAGCTTCCTCACTGATCGGATGGGGATAAGAAAAACACTTCTCTCTAAATGTTGTGATGCTGGTTCTACATGAGTATTCCAATTCTAGGAAAAGGGCTGCCTATACTAAATTCCTTCCCTGAAATTGTTAGTCTACTCCCCCTTCTTTCACAAATAACTTTAAATAAATTGAATAATATGTTTACATTTAGTCCCTAATGTGGGTGGTCATGATGACTATAAGGCAATATATTCAGAGCTCAAGGAAGGTCTGCAACAATCTGTAAACTGAAATTAGTTTTTGATCATGATCCCAGGAGAAGACTCAGTCTGCTGTTCAAGTACCAGCTCTGTTGAGAACAGAAATGAAGTTCTCGATTATTAGGTTGGCCACCAGGTGATCGATACTTTGATTAAGGGAGTCTAGGAAAGGAATAAAAATAAATGATTGCTCCTAGTCTTATGCATGCTCCTTTTGTTTGCACAGTCTGGCAGCAGAATGATAGAAAAGAGATTTAGAATGGTGGGCCCAAAGAAACCACCTTAATAAGCTAATATGTTTTTATTGGTAGAGAGAGATGGCAGACATGAGCAAGGTAGGATTATCAATTAGGCAATCAGTTCAACAACCAGCTATCATCTATTAGTCACTTACTATGTGATTGGCATTATGTTACATTGTGGAGATACAAAGGAATTGCAAAAAATAATTCCTACCCTTAAGTGAATTATATACTCTACTGGGTAAATACAGCTAAGTAAATACATCATATATATGAAAAAAAATTCGTATTGATTTTAAACTGAGGTATGATTTATGAGTAAAATATAAATTGCCTTTTATCCTCAGGACCTGGCACACTGCATAGTACATAATGATAAGATGTTTGTCCTTCATTTTTGAGGAAGACCATGATATTAGGGAAGTGATACCATGATACCATGACATTCATATGAATTGGATTTGAGTGAGTCACTGTGTAAAGTCACCAGCTTCACTTTCTCCTCTGAGCCATCTAGGTCCAGTGGTCAAATATGGATCACACATGGTGCATAGTAGGCACTTCATAAATGAATCTTTGCATTATGGCCTGATGGATCAGCTACAAACTTGGGAAATGCCTCTTATAAGTAGTGTCATAATCAAAGTGTTGAAAAAAATATCTCTGTAGTCTTTGACATTGTTAATCACTCTCTATCCCTGATCCTTTCTTCTCACCCTTGAACTTCTCTCAGCACCTAGAGTCTTCTCACCCTGAATCAAACCTCCGCTATCCTATGTTTCAGCTCCCATTGAGAAATACCATCTTCCTTATAAGGCCAATTTTATCTATCATTACCACTGTCATTATTGCGGTCCTCATAATTTTGACACTCAGTCTTGCTACTTGTCTAGGATAGAAGTACAGTGGTCTCTCAAAGGTCAGCTCATTGGTCCAGAAGCTTTGACCTATTCAAAGCTTGTTTGACCTTCCTGAGATAGACTAGTAGAATTCTGGTTTTAGTGCTTCACCACATTGGTGTTTTAGATCAGAATTTCCAAACTCTACCAATCTATCACATTCAGCCTCCCCAATATCAGTGATTTTATGATTTTAGGCATAACCCACCAGGTCTGGATAATTTTTTTAAAAGAAGCAGAATTTATTAGTTCTCTGGAAGGTCAATATGACCTATTCCTAAAATAATTAGCATGTAATCCATTGAATGCAGACAAAAGGCATTTAATGAATTAACATATCAAGATCTTTTGGACTTGGAACTGATTATACTTGGTATTTTTTTCCCACCTAATTATCATTTCCCAAATTCAGAACTACTTCTCAAATAGGAAATAAGATTATGATTTGAGGAAACATCATAGATTCCCTAAACCTGTTTATGTAAGGTCTGTCTACTGAGATAATGCAATGATAGAACATCCTGGGATGATAACAAAATTACAGGATCCTGCTAATAATGGCTGGAGTTGTCAAACAATTCTGACATGCATATCTCAAGAGCAACATTGGTTACTGCAGCCTCAACCATATTAAAATATAATTGGGAAAAATAATAAAATAAATAAAAATATAATAAATAAATTATAGATAACATATTTTAAAACTCAGTCAAGATGTGACTAGCAGGGATCCTTAGGTACTAATTATTATCTTAGTTTGTATTTGAATTTGATACCACTGATGAAGGCATTCAATCTGAGAAGAGAAGAATCAGAATTTTTAAATAGCATCTACCATGTGTCTCACACTGCTAATAGTATGGATAATATTCAGTCATTCTGTGACCCCATTTTGGAGTTTTCATGGCAAAGATCCTGGCATGGTTTGCCATTTCCTTCTCTAGCTCATTTTACAGACAAGAAAACTGAGGCAAACAGGATTAAATGGCACATAGCTGGTATATGTGTGAGGCTAGATTTGAACTCTTAATGATGAGTTTTCCTGATTCCAAGTCCAGTGCTCCATCCACTGTATCACTTAGTTGTCCCAGAAAACATTTTAGGGATCCTACTTTTCTTATAGTCATATAGGACTATGTGACTTGTTGCTGGAAGTTGCTGGAAAAGATTCAGGAGTTTGAATCCCTTGCCAAAAAGACAAGTCAAATACATGTATAATTACTTTGATCTTACAGTGAAATAATTGAAGCCAAAGATATCTAGTGAGGTTCATAGAATCATAGATTTAGAACTGTTCTCCTTTCATTTTATAGATGAAGCAAGGGAGACACACAGAGGTTCAGTGACTCACTGTTAGCCACTTAAACAGTAAATGAATAGGTGGGCTTTGGTCACTCGGTTACTGACGTCAACTCCAGTGACATATCCGTTATATTTCTGGCCAAATCCTGACCTCATTCTGCTACCTTGGGCAGGTTGAGAGAAGTTTTCTTTGTTGGCCTGAAGATGTTGTACAAAGTACACGTTGGAATTCTGAACATCTTTATTTAGAAAGTCAGAGCAGATTTTGAGAGAAGGTTCCAGGGCTCATTCAACAGACACCCTCTGCTATGCCAGCAGGAGTCATTGGGCACAGCTGTAGTGGGCTTTGCCAGGAACACATATTTGTGGTTGAATATTTATGGTTCTCTTTGAATACTTACTCATTTTCTCTTTGCCAATGAGCCCAGGATGTTATTAATAATCATTCATATGTATATGTATATGGAAACAGAAATAAAAAAAAAGGTAGTGTGGTTAGGGAAGGCAGAGGGGAAATTTGCTCTAGAATCAGAGCACCTGTGATCAAAACCTGCCTCTCATGCTGTCTGTGGAACCCTGAACATGTCTCTTTATATTCTTCATCCTTAATAAAAATGAGAATGGGTAGACTCTGAGATTTCCTTCTAGATCTATGAGTCTCTTTCTGGTTTTTCACATTTACTTTCTCCATAATATACTAATGAAGTATATTGTGTAATCATGTTTAACTACATTTTACTGATAAGCAAAGTGGGACTCAGAAAAATAGGCTCACTCATCCAAGATCACTATTATTAAGGGTCAGAATCATGATTCATACCTGAGCTTCCTGATTCCTAATTCATTACTTTTCCCCTTTGAGTTAGCATGTTGCCTTGATGTGATAACTACAGTTAACATACTACCTTGAGATCCTTAAAGATGGGGTGAAATAAAATAACAGCTAATAATTTTCTCCTCTCTTGAAAGTCTTTGGCAATGTTCTTTTCTGGTTTCTAATATCTTCTCTGTGATATAAAGTCTATATGAAAGTGAAAGGTACCATTGTCTTTATTGCAATGATCATCTCAGTATGAGGTAATGCATTTTTTAAACAGAGAACAATTTGCCAACTTAAGGTCTGAAGAATTTTGCCACATTTATTTCTCCTCTTTCATTTTGTTCATTTCTTCTGAACTATGAATTCTAGTTTGATCTTATCTCAGTGTGAAAAGCTAGATTAGAATTAGGTTTAGGAGTTGGTATTATACTGAGTTATGTGAAGAAATTTGAGAGGCACTAACAACTACCTGTCTCATGGAGTTTTAGCTCCATGAATCTTTTTAAAAATTTTTTATTTATGTAAGACAATGGGCCACACAGCTAGGCAATTATGAAGTGTCAGAGGTCATATTTGAACTCAGGACCTCCTGACTCCAGCACCAGTGCTGTATGCACTGTGCCACCTAGCTGCCCTCCCACATCTCTGAGTCTCTAGGGTTCAGAAGGAGTTCATTGAATTCTCACTGGGGGAGGTCAAGACTAGTAGCATTGGAGGTTTCTTTGCCATTAATTGTGTGAAAACACCAAGATGGACCCAGGAACTAAAAAGAGCTGGAGAAAAGAGAGTATTTGTGAAAAAAAGTAATTCAAGTGTATACTGAATTAATATTTTTGGCCTACAAGATTATGTGGGCACTGAGATGATGAATAGCAACTTTATAATGAGGGGCATTTAGCTCAACTGAAACTCAAAAAAAAAGATCATGGAATTAAGAATTTGAGAAACCTAAGAGGTCACCAAATTTAATTTTCTCCTTACCAGTGACCAAAACTAAGGTAGAGAGTGGTGAAGTGACTGACCAAGGCCATCCTGTTAGTAAATATCTGAACTCATATTTGAACTCAGGTCTTCCTGACCTACATCCAAAGCCCCATCTGCTAGACCAAGTTATTCACTACAAAATAGTCAGTTAAGTAGCAGAGTTGGACCTAGAACCCAGGTCTTGACTTATAGTCAAAGATACCAAAGGGATGGTATAATGAAAAGAGTCTTGGATTTTACAGGATTTTACCTCTTCATTTTAGTACTGAGTGACTTTGGACAAGATATTTTATCTCCCTGGACATTAATTTACTCATCTGTAAAATGAGATTGTTGAACTAGTGACTCTGAGGTCCCTTCTGATCCTACACATTAGGATGTAAGTTTTTTTTGAGGCCAAAAGTTATCTTTACATTTTATATTTCATACCTTTGTGCTTATCACATGGTCAGTGCTTAAGAAATGTCTTTTCTTTCATTTCAGTTCTGATTTTCTATTGACATAGTTTAATTCATTGAACTAGTATTAGTTAAATGGCCACCTATGCACCTAGAGGATCCATATATGAATAAGAATATACTTCTACCCTCAAGGAGCTTTTAGTGTAGCAGAGAGATCATCTATTTTCACAGCTAAACAAAAAATGAGGAAATAAAAATATGAATGACTGGTTGAAGCAGGCAGAGGAGAGAAGATGATCTGAGGAAAGGTTTTAAGGAAGAAGAATCATTTGAATTGGGTTTTAAAAGGTGGGCAGGATGTTATCAATTGGAGATAGGTCCATGAAGAGCAAAAAGGTGGAATACATTTAAGAAAATCTGTTAATTTTGCTATTTCTTATACTTTATTTTTCTTTCTTAAGGTCATGATTTCTCTCTCATCATATTCAACTGAGATCAATGTATACATGGAAACAATGTAAAGACGAACAGAATGCCTTCTGTTGGGGGTGGGGGGAGGGAAGCAAGAATAGGGGGAAATTGTAAAACTCAAAATAAATAAAATCTTTCTTAAAAAATATAATATTCTCAGTGGTAATAAATTTCTGAATTTTCATGGCAGTGAAGGAGTGATAAGAAAGAGACATAGCTAGGGATATCATTGATGTTATAAACAACCATCTCCTTGTGTAGGAGGAATGGATGGGGAGGTATCAAATATATTACTAGTTATGCTGAACATAAAGTTTGTGCTTAATAAGTCCCTAAAGACTGAAAGACTAATGAATCTAGGATATGGTAATGCCATTTTTCAGGGCTAGGGGAATTTGGATGAGAAAGAGAAATCTAGACGAAAAGATGGATTGTTAGATTTTTTTTTTTTAATTTGAGACATTTCTTCAGGATGGAGTGTCATAAATATTAAATGGGGAAGCTCACAAGGGTGGAATTCACAATTATTTTGCATGGAAGGACAACAATTTTGCCTTAAGGAATGAGAATTGAAGCTGGAATGTGAGCGGAATTTATAATCCATTCCCTACCACCCCCCACCCCGAGTTGAGGTGTCAATATGTTACTTATTAACTTGTCATTTAATTTTTCATCAATAATTTATAAGTTCAAAAGGATGAATAGGGACATTTAGTCCATTTTGCATCTGAAAGGTCTTTATTATAACAAATCCAACAAATAATCATCCATTCTCTTATTCAAAGATTGACAGTGGAGGGGAAATACCTGTCTTTCAAGACAGCTTCTTCCGCTCTCAGATAACTGACAGTTGGTATGTTCTTAATAGCAATTGAAATTTCTCTTTCAAGATTCCACTAACTTGTTCCTGATTTTATTTTTTGGAATTAAATAGAAGAAATCTAACCTTTCTCCTATATGATAGCATTTTCAAATATATATATATTTTTTTAGGTTTTTGCAAGGCAAATGGGGTTAAGTGGCTTGCCCAAGGCCACACAGCTAGGTAATTATTAAGTGTCTGAGACCACATTTGAACCCAGGTACTCCTGACTCCAGGGCCAGTGCTTTACCCACTGAGCCACCTAGCTGCCCCTATTTTCAAATATTTTAAAACTAATATACCTGGATTCTTCAACTGATGGTTAGGAGTCATTGATTCAAGAATCTTCATTACTAACTTAGTTATTCTCCTCCAAATGAAATCCAGCTGTAATGACTCCCTTCTTAATTGTGGTAACCTCAATGGCTGATTGTTTGAGCACTTGCCTTTTTAAAAATGATGTTAAGTAGAATGTTCTTAAAGCTTTATGATAATACACAAATTGGAGATCATCAAAGCAAGAATTCCTTCCCAATTAATAGCTTAGATTCTAACTGGTGATTTTTGATTACAGAAAAACTTAAATTTTTTTCTATGTTAATGTTTTATTACTAATATGTTATCTTTTCTGATCTCTATTCTTTTTCCTTTTTTATATTATTCCTCATAGCCATATTGTCAGATAAATATTCACTATCCTCTATATTATTCATGATGGAACTTTTTGTATGAAGACTCCTTATTTACTGGAACTTATTGTGCTATATGGTGTAAGATACAAGTCTAATCCTATTTTCTGACAAAGCGGTTTCCAGTTTTTCCATAAGTTAGATAAACTCTTTTGAATATGAAATCTTTTCCCAAGTAGTTTTTATTCTTTGACTTTGTGAACATGAGTCTATAAGGTTTGTTTTTATCTTACTTAGTCTGATTTACTTTTCTATTGTTTTGCCAGTAGCAAATAATTTTTGATAAGTACTGCTTTATAATTTGAAAACTAATAATGTTTCACTTCATTTGTTTCTGTTTATTTTAATTATATCTCTTGAAATTCTTCACCTTTTGTATCTTCAATTTAATGTTATTTCTTTCTATTTTCCTGGAGCTAGATTAATTTAGGTAATATCTTCAATGTTATTATATTGGTGTGCTCTAGCCATGAACAATAAATATATCTGCAATTATTTAACTCCTTTCTTATATTTCTGAAATGAATATTTTATAGTTATATTTATATTAACTCAGCTGGTGTCTTGAGAGGTTAATTTTCAGATATTTAGTGCAATTTGTAGTTGTTTTAAGCATTTTTCTATTGGTTCCTCCTGTTTTTTTGCTATTAATGTATTTAACAACTGATGATTTTTGTATGTCCTGCTGTTTTTCTGACACTATTAATTGCCTCAATTAGTTTCTTCACTGATTCTCCAGAGTTTAAATAAATCAGAATATTGTCTTGAAATAATGACAATTTTGCCCCCAAACTGCTGATGTTTGTTTTTTTAATTTCTTTTTCTTGTTTTATTATTATACTTAGCATTTCTAGTAATATGTCAAATGGTGATGGAGAAAATAAGAATACTATATTTATGCCTAAAGTTATTCAGAAAACTTTAGGTTCATCTCAAATAAAAATTATTCCTTGAAATAAGGCACATAATTTGAATACATTAAAGAAAGACCATTTTAAAATAAATTTTATTTTTTTAACAGGAGTGCTATGTTTTTTCCAAGGTTTTCCTTTATTGATATCACCATATGGTTTTTGGTGTTTTGTCATAAGGTGACAATATCATATGATTGATTATTCTAGTTATCTTTCTACTGTAGTACCATGATTGAATTACTATTTTAAAGCTAATTTTTTTCCATGAATAAGAATGAATATTTTCTATATATGATTATGTTGTCACTTTGATAGACAATTATTGAAAATTTCACATTGATGGTCCTAAGTGATATTGGTCTACAATTTCCTTTGTTTCATTCTTCTCTTGTTTAGGTATCAATGAAATGCAATAAAACATCTCTGAGGTACCACCTCTTAACTCTCAGGCTGGCCAATATGACCAGAAAGGACAGTGATCAATGCTGGAAGGCATGTGGGAAATCTGGGACACTAATGCACTGTTGGTGCAGCTCTGAACTCATCCAACTTTTCTGGAGAGCCATTTGGAATTATGCCCAAAAGGCAATCAAAATGTGAATACCCTTTGATCCAGCAATACCACTACTGGGTCTATACCTAAAGAGATTATGAAAAAGGGTAAAAACATCATCTGTATAAAATATATTCATAGCAGCTCTGTTTGTAGTGGCAAAGAACAGGAAATTGGGAGAATGTTCATCAATTGGGGAATGGCTCAATAAACAACTGTGGTATATGTATGTCATGGAACACTATTGTTCAATTAGAAACCAGGAGGGTCGGGAATTCAGGGAAGCCTGGAGGGATTTGCATGAACCGATGCTGAGCGAGATGAGCAGAACCAGAAGAACATTGTACACCCTAACAGCAACATGGGATTGATGATCAACCTTAATGGACTTGCTCATACCAACAGGGCAACAATCAGACACAATTTTGGGCTATCTGCAATGGAGAATGCCATCTGTATCCTGAGAAAGAATTGTAGAGTTTGAACAAAGATCAAAGAGCATTGCCTTTAATTTTTAAAAAAATGTTATCTTATTATATAATTCTGCTATATCTTGTACTTTATGTTTCTTCCTTAAGGATATTATTTCTCTCTCATCCCATTCAACTTAAATCAATGTATAACATGGAAACAATGTAAAGACTAACAAACTGCCTTCTCTGGGAGTGGGGCAGGGGAGGGAAACAAGATTAGGGGAAAAATTGTAAAATTCAAAATAAATACAATCTTTCAAAAAATACTATTTGTACCCTCTAAGGAATTTTGTGAATGCCTTATTATACTATTATTTAGAGCATTATAGGGAACTTAGGTTTTAATTGCTCTTTAAATATTTCCTAAAATTTACTCAAAAATCTCTCTTAACCTGCCAGAAACTTCAGTAGTGGCTTGTTCAATTTTTTTTCTCTTATCCTGAATAGTTTGCTATTTCTTTTTTTTGGTTTTAGAAATTTGGTTTTTAAAAGAATATTTTATATATTCATTTCCTTCAAAACTTCTATTTTGATAGTATATAATTTTGCTTATTCACTTTCAGTAATCATTTCCTCTCTATTCATTGTGAATTAAGGACAGCTAGGTGAATAAGTGGATGAAGTGAAGGGGCTGGTAACCCTGGGCAAATTACTTAACCTCTTTTTGCTTCAAGTTTCCTCCACTGTAAATTAAGGATACCAATAGCTTTTTGTTCATCTCTCTTGATAGCACCAATTTTTACTTTTGTCTTTTCCATAATAGTAGCTATAATTACCACAGTTTTAAAATCACCTGAAATGTAATAACTTATTCTAGTTTCTTCACTTTAAAAAAATAGACAAGGAAACAGGAATTTATTAACTTTATTTCAATGTATAAAATATCATAACAATTTTTCAGTCAATCCTAAATCTTCTACAAGAATGCTTAATGATCAATTTCCATTCATTGGATTCTACTTTTTTTTGGCTTTGCATTGTTTCATAAAATTCTTTGTATTCCTCATAATTTTTGGTCTTAATTGCTTTATGAGGTCCATTACATCAAATTTGTTATGATTTACGTGTCATCTTTCTGGAATTGGCATTTGTTAGAAAGGGAATTATATCTTTGATATATATATATATATATATATATATACACATATATATTAAACAGATATAGATTAGATAGAGATAGAGATAGATGATATAGATATAGCTTGAAATGCTTCTTTCCATTTAAATGACAGAAATCAGGAGTTCAATTTAAGCCAAATATGCACACTGACATTATTTGGTGAAGTAGATCGACGTAATTCTAGATAGTTCCTCTGTCTCTCTGAGGAGAGTTGATAAATTTTTGCACAAATCTTACATGGGCTACCTCCTCCATTCTGTATTTATATATCTATATCCATATTCATATCTATATATCTCTGCATGTATATGTGTATTTGTTTGTGTGTGTGTGTGTGCATGCGTGTGGTGTGTGTGTATATTCCTATTAAACTAGAAGCTTCTTGAGGACAGTGATGACTGTTTTTGTTATTCAAGAATCCCTAGTACTTAGTACAAAGTAAAATCAATGTTTGCTGACTTGACTTGCCATTGAATACCACACATTGTGCTAGGTGTTGGTAATACAAATACAGAAGTGAAACTCAAGAAGAGTTCTTACCCAGTACTGCTCTCTGCTGACTGGCTGGACTGGTGATCTTCCAGTTCCTCCAATATCATACTCCATCTCCCATATTTGTGTTCTCATATTGACTGTTTTCCATTCCTGAAATGTTCTCCATCTTCTTTGTTTCCTTGGCTACTTTCAAGATAAAATCTCCCCTTTAAAATAAGGCTTTTTTTTTTTTTGGCCTCTTGGTGCAATTCTCATTCTTATTATCTACATATTTGCCATATATATCTTGTAATTACCTAATTACTTACTCATTATTTCCCATTAAAATGTATGCTATTTGTGGACAAGGTCTTTTTTGTAAAAAAACTAATAACCAAACTTTTTTTACAATCTGTACTGCTTAGCACAATGCTTGGGACATAGAGAGTATTTTGTAATTGTTCATTGGTTACCTGATCATTATTTTACATGGGCTTTGTAATCACTTGTGCTATGACTTATCCTTTGATAGAAAGCTACTTGATGTCAGGAACTATTTCATTTTTGACTCTGCCTCCCCAGTATCAACACATAGTAGGTGAATTTTTGTTAAATTAGGTTGAATAAAATCAAATTGTACTGCTATTTCCCTATTTAGCCACCAGCTAGCATCTTTAATCATTGAAAGGAGATTGTGTTGGGAGAATTCTTCTTGGTAATTGCTTTTAGCAAATAGAGGTTTCATGATCAGAGTTTGTTTCTATTGCACTCGGTTTCATTAAATGGTAATCCATAATATTCCTTTGGCAAGAGAAAATAATGAAAAACAATCCTCACACAAATGAAAGTCTTGATATCAAATCCAGATAAGTGATTAAATAGAGCATCATTGCATAGAATAACATTTTGTTTAATTTAAAATAATATTATGTGTATGTGACATGAAGTGGTGTGATATAATGGATAGATAGTTAGCTTTAAAACCACGACGACTTCAGTTCAAGTTTCACTCCTGATGCATGCTGGTACTATGAACCTGGGTAAATCATGTTCTCTCAGTGTTGTAGGAAACTCTCTAATTCTATAGGAATTAGAATTGCAGGTTTTGACCTGCATTAGGAGAATTGTTCCTTATATCAAGGAGAACTCTAGGAGGGTTCCCAACCTCTGTCTAAGACAAGAAGCATTAATTTAAATACTGCATTTAAGTAAATCAAATTATTTGTTATATGAGTCAAAGTAACTTTAAATCTGAATCAACATTATAGCAGGTAAGAACCAAGTAGAAAAGAACCTTAATTTAATAAGATTTCCAAATTTAGGTCATAGTATCTGCATGCTCTCCATATCTCATCTGCTACACTCTGAACTCCTTCATCATGACCCAGAAATCACTTCATCCTGGAAGATGTATGATGGTGACCAGAGTGAAATGTGACCTTTGACTCCACAGAAAAATGTGAACTGCCTTGAGTAAACAGAAACAACAAAAGGAGCTTCAACCCCTCTATACAAAAACTTGCTCATGACCCTGTGCCATCTTGGCACTGCACCTTCTTGGTTTTGTTTCTATATAATACCTGAGCTGGACTAGGGTTGGTGCAAGGAACCACAATGTTGTTTTGTCCTGCTACTACCCGGACAACTGATATCTTGTGCACAAACTCCCTCAATTAAACTAATTAACCTGCTCCCTCCCTCACAAAAAACCTTTTTATAACAAATTGGTTTGAGACCTTTTTCTTTGATATCACAGTATTCTCTCAGAGGGAATGCACCCTACAATTGCTATCAATAGGGCAGAACAGATCCTGCTTCCTTATAGAAGATCATTTCACTTCTGAAATTCACTCCTCAGAAATACTGCTGTCTCCCTTCTGATCATATGGCTTCTTCATTTAAAAAGGATACCCAGGCTAGAAGCTAGCATAGTCTGGTGCTTAGTAAGTTAAAAAATGCTTTTTTAACTGTTTTTTGACTGTATGATTTAATTAATTTATTATTAATTTCAAAGTTGAAAAGGACAATGGTAGGATACATAGCTGGAAGTTCATAAAAAGATAATGTTATCTGTAAACAATGGGTAAGTAAGCTTGATGACAATTTCTGGGATAATTTGAAATGTGTAATTAAAGAGATGATCAATGAATATGTGAAAAAAATCAACAATTTCAAGAAGTTTATATTAAAAATAAAAAAAGATCAAGTCACCCTAACTTTATTTCTTCTTTGAGTAATTAAACCTTAGATTCATGAAATACAATAGGTTTACATACAGTAACTTAAGGAAAAATACTTGATAAAATATCTCATGGTTTTATAGAAATTGTGGACAGATAAGAATTAAATGATAGTATTATCAAATGAATTTGGAACTGTTTGAACATAAAAAGGTTGTCATCTATAATGCTATGCCATCTTGAGAGAAAGTCTACAATGGAATGCCTAAGTGATAAGTCCTTTGCCCTATTTTTATCAATTACCTGTATAAAAACACATTCATCATTCATGCTGATTATTTCAGATGGCACAAGTCTAGAGGATTCAGTCTGTGTATGAGAGTAAATGAGAGTTGGGATCCAAAAAGGTCTTCAAGTCAGGGGAATTAAAAAATTATTTAGCAATTGACTAGCCTATGCCATATGCTAGTGGTAGAAAAATAACAAAAAGAAGAAATTTGAATTTTACTGAAGAAGCAATATTTATATGGGCAAACAAAAATCTTAGTCTATTCCATCCTGTCCTGTCCTATCCCATCCCATCTCGTCCCATTGTCCTGTGCTATGGATAGAGCACTGACTGGAGTTTGAATCCAGCCTCAGACACTTGATAATTACTATCTGTGTGATTTTGGGCAAGTCACTTAACCCTGACTGATCAGTTGTCCTGGTGCTGGAAGAGAAAGTGAGTCTAGTATCTTAGCACAGCATCGCCATCACTCAAATCCAATTCATGTGCTTTTCACTTCTCCCCTGATGTCATGATTTTCTTTGAGAATGAAGAACAAATGTCATCGTTCTCTCCTAGCTATCCTTGCCAATCACACCATATCACGCCACATCATCACATCGTATTATATTACATTGTATATATCATATAATATGATCTGATATATAAACAATAATCTCTATTTATAATCTCCTATAATTTTAACATATATTTTATATTAATCATATATACTTATATGTTATTTGGAATATGGATATTATATATTGAATATATAATATTTGATTTCACATTATACATATAAATTTATATATATATGTGTGTGTGTATGAAAAATGAAAGAATATAACCCATTGCCTGAGATAGCACTTGACCTGAGTCTTAAAGATAGATAGGATATTTGAGAAGTGGAGGGTAGCAGGAAGAGTATTGGAGGCAAAGCATGAAACCTATGCAAAGAAATAAAGGTGGGATATGGATTATTCTGTATGAGGAAACAGCAAGTGTTTACTTTGTCTGCAATTTAAGATGTAGGAGGGAAATTGATGTGAGATCTTTCTGGAAATATAGTTTAGAAATAGAATGTGGAGGATTTTAAATACCTAATAGAAGAGTTGGTGTTTTATCCTAGAGGCAATGAGTTCAGCCCTGTGATTTCTTGAACAGGGGTGTGACTTGGTCAATCCTGTGCTTTAGAAAAATCACTTTGGAAACTGAGTAGAGGATGGATTTGAAAGGAGAGAAACATCAGTCAGAGAGATGAATTAGAAAGCTGTTAACAATAATCTAAATGAGAGGTGATAGTATTGGAACTGTATCATGTGATCAGAGAAAAGAGATGAATTATAAAAGAAGGTAAAATTCAAAAGACTTGCTAATATACTAAAGATGGAAGAGAATGAGGGAGAATTATAAATAACTGAGGTTGTAAACCTGGCTAAAGAGTGGTGTTTTTAATCAAAATAGAAAACTTGGAAGGTGGGTTGGATTTAGTGGAAAAATCATGAGTTCTAGTTTAGATTTGTTCTGTTTGTCCATTCAGAGCACTGAGGTAGATATAACATATAGGGAATCTATGATGTGGGGCTGGTGCCCTAGAAAGGGGGAAGGGGAGGAACATAAATATGTAGATTTGAGAACTACAGAATTGAAATGAAAATTTGAATTCTTTGGAGCTAATGTGATAACCAAGTGAGAAAGTCTAATGAGAGAAGAGGGATAAAGACAGATAACTACATATATACCCAAATAGAGGTGTTAGAATGTAGTTGATTATGGTGTAATGACCAGACAAGTAGTAAGAAAAGTCTGGAATGATATCCTGAATACCAAAGGAGAAGAGATTATGCAGAAAGGGGCCTTTAACAGTGTTGAATGTTGCAAAGAGGTAAATAAGGATGAAGACTGGAAGAAAGTTATTTGATTTCACAATAGAGAACTCAATGATCACCTTGGAGAGAAGTTTGGTGGAATAATTGAGGTAAAAACTGGATTACAGAATATTGACAAGAGAACTGAAGAAGTATAGATGATGAGTAGAAACTGCTTTTTTTTAGTACTTATGAAGGGGGGAAAGTATAAATGATATTTTGAAGATTAGTAGGAACTAGTGAAAGTTGTGCATTTTTAATTTTTTGTTTGTTTTGTTTTGTTTTGCATTTATTTTTTTTAGAATAGACGTTCTCTGGGCATGTTTATGGGATAAACAAAGGCCACAAAGTAGGGAAAGGATTATTGAACTGTATGGGATAAAAGGCTTAAGAGAAGGAACTGATCCTGATGAAAGAAGGACCACTTCATCCTCCAGTGGAGGATATAATGGGGGATGGTGTTGAGGGGTGTAGGAAATATAGAATTCCAGGGAAATATACTAGATAAGAGATGGCAATAGGTTAAAAGTTAGAGATGAATGAAGTGAGAGGAATAATTACTAATAACCAATGATTTTGGGATATCCAGAGATTCTCATTTTTTAAAAAAATCTTCATTTCAAAACTCAACTTCTTAATTTCTTCTCAATAGGATCAGACCCCATCCAGATTTACAAGGAATTTAATCAAAGGTTGGGAAGTTCACTGTACTCTACACAGGTTTGGGTGGGGATAAATTCTTTGAATAGATTTCCTAAGATTGGGCAATTTAGAAATAAATGATATAATTAAAACTCATTAGACTAGGTCTAGTTCTTCATTATAATATTCATTCTCTCATTTATTGTTAGCCATTCAGAATAAATTCTGTCCTAGAACTTTGCCAAGGGTACATAAGCTGTAAGGCCACTGCCATGAGGGTCTTTGGTATTTGAGAGTGCCATATTGACCTCTTTTACTAATTAATTATCCAGAAATTCTGTCTCTTGAACTTTCTAAATGGCATATAACTGAGATGAAATTAATAAAGACAAATATAAAACCACCAACTTTGGTTCAAAAATTTGACTTCACAAATAAATGTATGTGGCATAATTAGAAGAGTTTGCCTGAAAAATATCTATTATTTTTAGTGAACCATAAACACAATATGAATTAATTGTGTGTTATTTAGCCAAAAAAGCTATATGATCTTGAATTACACAATAGGAATAGTATATTCTATTCTATTCTAATTTTTGTAAGAATTATATTGGCAACCTAGAAACCATCAAGACCTGGGGAGAAGAGGGAAGAAGAAGGAGAAGATGGAAAGGAGAGATGAGGGGGAGAGGGGAGGGGAGAGGAGGGCAAGTGCTCCCTCAACTTTGCATTAATGGATCTGTTCTCTGATATCCCTTCTAATAATGGCAATTTTAGTTTTCTATCATCTTTGCCAATATAATAGTTATAAGATGGAACCTCAGAATTATTTAAATTATTAGTGATTTGGAGCACTTTATATGGTTATTGATACTGTTTTCTTTTTGAAGAGAGCAAAAATGTCTATTCATTTCCTTTGACTATTAAGCCATGATTTTTGCTCATATATCCTTAAATCAGTTTCCAATGTATGTTAGACCCTTATCACAGAAATTGTTGCTGAGATTTTTTTGCCCACTTAATTATTTCAAATTTAACTGCATTGGTTTTGTTCGTGTAATTTTAAAAATTTTATATACTTAAAATTGTTCAGTTTATTTGCTCTGATACTTTCTATCTTGAGTTTGGGTAAGAACTCTTCTCCTCTCAATAATTGTGAACATTATTTCATTCCCTGCAACTCTAAATTGTTTATTCTGTGACCTTTTATATTGAGATCATATCTCCATTTCAAGGTTATTGTGGCATATAGTAAGACATCTTAGGAGATGTTTTATTTCTACCAGACTGCTCTCTACTTTTTCCAGAAGTTTTTCCTATAGACTGAGCCTTTGTTATAGTAGCTGGAGTCTTTGGGTTTATCAGACTCTTTTTTGGGGGGGAGGATGCTTATTTGCTTCTGGATCTTGTATTCCTATACCATCCCACTGATCAACTTTTCTATTTTTTTTAACTAGTAGCAAATGGTTTTGATGACTCTTGTTTTGTAGTATAGCTCAAAATCTGACACCATTAGTCCCCCTTATTTCCCACCTATTTTTCTCCCAATATTTTCCTTGAGATGCTTAATCTTTTGTTCCTCCAACTATTTGGGGTTCTCTTGATAAATGAGGGAGCTCTTTAAGAATTGTCTTTTGCCTCTTTCCTATCCATAGAGCTTAGAACAACATATGGCACATAAGGACTACTTAATAATTGTCTACTGATTGATGGATTGATTGATTGAAGTATATGCTTGTTGGTTCAGTGTGGAGTCTTCTCAGTCTCTTTCCCAAGTGCTTCCCTACTGTACTAATGGAAGAAATACCTTAAAGGACAATTCATGACACCAAGATGTGTGAAGTAAACTAGAGTTTATATTTTCTGCAGAAAGTGGGTGCACTATCAGAGATAGTCACACAGGTACAGAAGCAAGAACAAGCCCCTTTATTCTTCCCTCAAGCCCCCATTGACTGGGGATTAGGTAATTCATAATTTCTCCTCCTGTATGTTACTCCTTAATATGTGTCCTCCATCCTAGCCATGCCTCCACATACATCACATTTTGTTATCATGAATTTCTGCTCCTCCCAGAGGAGGAGAAGTTAATATTCATAGACTTATTAAGCCAGATCAAAGCAATGAACTCAAGTAACCCCTAAGGATCTCCCATTTCTACATTAATCTTTTTGTCTTCTTGGAACTTTCTACCAAGATGTAGGTATGTGGGTTACCTACCTCCTTTGTATTTCATTAACTAAGTCCTTCTTCGTTTTATGTAAACACTAAATAATTCATTTCTTTCAAGTATTGTACATAGGTATATGATACATCTGATAATCATTTCTCAGGGAATATAAATCAGTATAAGATTGAATCTGATAATTATTACTCAGGGAATATAAATCAGTATAGGATTGAAAAGTGGCTCTTTTTCCCCCTCCTGTAACCAGAAGGGGGATGCTGCTGAGATCCAAATAGATAACCTCAATGAAAATTATAATTACAGTATGATATTTCTTATTAATATCAACCTTATTCAAACCTTTTATCTCTTCAACACTCCCTGTCCCTCTGACTGGAGAGATCCCTCCAGATCCTTCATTTAAGGACGGTACCTGCGTAATTACCTTTGTTACCTAAACTACAAGACTTCATGGTGCCCCTTCACCAGATCTATCCACCTTTTCAGCTTCTTTTTATGTGCTGGCTTCCCCCATTAGACTGTGAGTTTCTTGTGGGAAAGAACTATCTTTTGCCTTTCATTGTATCCCCAGCACTTAGAACCTGAGAGACACATAGTAAATGTTTAATAAATATTAATATATTTAATCAATTTATATATGAAAAAATATTTACTTTAATAAATATTAACTTCAGATGTTATAGTAAAAACTTTATTACTATAAAAATGTAAATTTATTATTATTCCAAGATGTTTATGCACCACTGCTCTGCCATTCTTTCCTTACCCAATTTACCTCATTTCCCTGAAACAACCAAAATAATTTTCAAAGCATATTATAACCAAAGGACTTTCTGTTCTCACTGAACAGAAGTAGTTAATGACTTGGAATAATTTTAGCTAGTTTCCATGAATAATGGTCATCTGGTTCATGATACCAAGAGGAAAACATTAAGAAAATGTTGTACTTTCACTTGGAGGAAAATAAACCTTTATAGTCACTTAGCTGATCTGTCATTAGACATTTCCAGATCCCCAAATGTCTTGGTTACCTTTCAAAGTCCCTCATGTGTTATATTTCTCCTCCAATAAAACATATAAGCTGTATAAATCAACCAAAGAAATTGCATTGACCAGAAGCAATGTAGATTCTAGCAGATGACCATAATGATCCAATTCTGTAAGTGGGTACGGAGCTTAAGGGATTCATGTTTTCTCTTGGGCATGAGCACACTGAAATTTTCCCTGGAGGAGAAGGGAGGCTGTGTTATGAAGGAAGATGATTCTCTGGCACTGTTTTTTCACTTTTGACTTTCCTCAGAATTTAAAAGCCCAGGCTAGACATCTGTCTTTTTTTTTTTTTTTACCCAGACAGACAGTGAGAAATGCAGAACCATGCAAAAGCCTTGTGAGCAAAATCAGACATGGGTAATTCAAATCACTTTTCATGAAAAAAAAATTCCCTACTTTGCTTAGTAATTCATTAAGAAAATAACCTCAGAGAGTACTTTTCAAGAGAATTTAATTAATGGGTTGAGACCTTTACATCATGAATTGGGAATAGGATAAATAAAGTACAAAAGAGAGACCAATAGTCCAATGTATAAACCTCTCTCTCTCACTCTCACTCTCTCTCTCTCTCTCTCTCTCTCTCTCTCTGTGACTTTGGATAAATCATTTTCCTTTATGGAACCTAAAATAAGTAAATTTGACTAAATGACCTCTGAGATGCTTTTTAGATGCAAAACTTTATGATTGCTACAAACATTCTCTATGGTTAAATGTGGATAGGTTTGCTTGTTTTTCTCTCAAAAATTATTTCTGCAGTATGAAAATGTGAACTGGGAAAATCCAGCCAATTTCTCTTATGTCTGAACTACATGAATCATTCATTTATTCATTCATTCAAATAACATTTATCAAGAGGCTTCCATGAGCTAAGCACTGTGCAAGATACTGGAGCTACAGGTTAAAATATGAAAATAATTTTACACTCAAATGATCATTATTTTAATAGGGGAACAGATGAGTAAATACAAAAAATATATGAAGTGAATGCAAAGTAAATTTTTAGGGATGCTAATAATTAAGGGGATTAGGAAAGACCTTGTTAAAAGATTGAAACTTGGGAGATAGATCCAGACTTGGGAGATAGTCTTTGCCAAAACATGCAAATGTGGCATGGCAATATGGAAGAGGAAGTAGCTAGATACATTGAGGCTGAGTGTGTGAGGGACATAATGTGGAACATGCCTGGAAAAGTGGGCTAAATTCAGATTGTGCAAAGGATTGAGGCAGAATAGAAAGGTTGAGGTCTTCTTGTAGAGACAATAACCCATCATAAGAACCTGAGTTTCAGAATATTTTGCACTTAAGAAAATTAAAGGTGATGGAATGTATTTTTCATTTATTATCTGCTATTTTGAATAATAGAGGAACATGACCTAAGTTCCCAAAGCTCTAACTACATTCTTCTCAAGTAGTTACCAGCCACCTTACCTTACTTTTTTCTTTTGTCATTTTGTGGAAAGAGGGAATCTAGAATTTAATACTAATCTTCTTACCAATTATCTATATGACTGGCATTTACCCTCTCTTTTATTTCTCCCCTTTTTTGCCATCTGGCAAATGGAGGTTAATAATTCGTAGATTATCTATTTCATAAGGAAATAGGGAAAATGAAATGAAATAATATAGGTAAAAATACCTAAGTTGAAAAAAGTTTTCTTCTTTTTTTTGTTAAAATTATGTAACTCATATACTTGAAACTATGAGAAAGTATTTTGAGACTTTAGCTCTTTGCTGCTCTAACAGAATATTCATGATCTAGTCCTTTATTGTATTTTGTGCCTAAGTCCTCAGGCAGTTTTTAGAACAGCCAGATGGATAAAGCTTTCCCAAGAACACATAGAGGCAGGGAAATCCTTCAGGGAAAACCAGACTCCCAAAGCAATTGCTCTTTACCACAAAGATTTTTAACTTCATTCTCTAGTCTTCTTTGCTTTGTGTACTTCCAACACCATCAACTCTACAGCCGTAATGTAAGGGCCAGTCTAGTAATAGTAAAGCAGAAACTACAACTAGACAATCCTGTGTCATCTGAAGTCTTTGTTGGGACTTAAGGCTAGTGCCATAAGCATCAGCTGTTTTCTTTCCTGTCCTCATAGCTCAACAATACTAATTCTCTGATCATTTTAACACTTTCCTTACATGCCATCTGTTTTTTAAATCTCTATCTCCTTTTCATTTTCTTTACTTTTCATTTCCTTCTCTTTGTGGAATCTGGAAAATTCTATCAAAAAGGAAGGACTCAGATTAATTTATGTACAAATTTGAAAAATTTCAAAAGCAGAAATCTGGTTATTAAAAAAAAGAATAGGGGGATGCTAGGTTGCACAGTGGATAGAGCACTGGCCTTGGAGTCAAGAGTACCTGAGTTCAAATCTGGCCTTAGACACTTAATAATTACCTAGCTGTGTGGCCTTGGGCAAGCCACTTAACCCCATTGCCTTGCAAAATCTAAAAAAAAATAAAAAATAAAAAGAATAGACTTTTAGATAAAAATCTTGGTGAACCATCTCTTTAGTTATTTTTTAGGTTGACTCAAATGAATAAATCTATATCATTTTACATTGACGTCATCCAAGTTCAAAGCTCTCCATTCTTTCCTTTCTTTATTACTTTTTTAAATAGCATAGAATGTTTCTCTGGAAACTTGAAAATATAATTCAAGTCCATTTTTATGAATGATTTTTACTTTTTTGGATAAAAAGTTGGTTTGACCTCTAACTACATGCTTTACCAATGGATTGGCCAGAATGCTTTAGGAGTACCCCCACGGCTGGGAGCCATAACGATCAACAATTATTTGTCATATTTGACTACATGATGACTTAGCATCCAAAGGGCCCTACAGACTACTTCCCATCACAAAAGAAAAGGAAATTCCATCTTGGGGCATTGTTAGTTACTTAAAGATAAATTAGACCTTTCCCAGTTTGGCATTAATGGCATGGGAGCTCCATGGCAAAGTGGTTCAATGATGTGTTTCATTACAAAGGACTAATGCTCAGGCCAGCTAAGAAGAATGAATTAATAACAAATGTTATTCATTTATATTTGGTGCTGGTTTGTGTGAATTATTTATGTTTCTAGGCAGGGCCTGCAAAGTATTTCAATGAAGACTAATTTATCAAGGTTACTTATACGTTACCATATTTTTTCTAACTCTGTCTCTCTGCCTAGTGCCACGCATAAATATTTTCATTGTGGTGCCCATCTATTTACAATATCAAAGCCACCATAAAATGTAGGACATTAGCCCCTCTTTAACAATTGTCATTGTTAAGAATTAGGATAGGAAACACTAGTGTCTCACTTTAAGAAATATGACAGTTAGCTTGGATTATTATTCAGTTTTTGTGGCTGATGAGCCAGCTTTGTGTCAGAGGGTAGAAAATATATGGTCTAGAAATCATGCTACTGAATATTTTATCTTACTGGAAATGTGCTACTAGGGGGCAGCATCTTTAATCAAAACCATGATGATATTGCAATCTTTTGGTTTTTGTTGTCATATTAAAAAGTGGAGGTCAAAGGATGTGAAGGTTAAGCTAAATGAAATACCTAACCCCTTCAGAGAACAACAATTGATTGCTTAATATTTAGGCAGTACCTAAAAGACATTCCTTGTGATTTGGTTTAGCTTCTCAATATCTTAGTAAGTAAATATTTAGATGATTGTGACATGCAGGACTAAGCTTTAAAGGGATGAAGGAAATCCTGGAAGACTAGAGAAATAGGCAGGGAAATGATAACAAGATTTGCATTGTGGGCTTTTGTTTACTCTTAAACTATTACTCTTAATTAAGTTTATGTTAGTACCTATTACCAACCCTGTTATTCCTGAAGTAAGAAGAGAGTGGGAATCAGAGACCAGAACTGTCTCAATTCCTTCTAGTGTACTATAGATGTCAAACCTCCTATGGACTGCTTTATTTAGATAAATGCAGTTCATTAAAGTGTTTTAGAGCAGTAGACAAAAGAGGAAGAGATAAGGTGGACATTTTGGAGCAGTGACTGAACCTGGGAGGAGACCTGTTAGAGAAAAGTTCAAAGAGCTTTACGGACAATTCTGAAGCAGAGCTGCTCTAGGTAAGATGGTTTCAAGCTCTCAGTTCAACCATGGTATGCAGAGATATCCATAGCTCCCAGGTATCCTTCATGAAAGAAGTTCCCAGAACCATTGGCACTAATTATACTAGGAAAGATGAGATGAACTATCTCAAAGAGAGTCTATTATGTGACAGTGTGACATGGCAGATGACCTCTAGATCAATTGTGGCAGGTGAAAGCCATAGAAGTCAAGGAAGATAAACACAGGGAGAGGGGGTATAGGATTCCCCTTGCACCGGCCTTCAAAAAAAATTCAGAATTGAGCTAATGTAGTTGATGACTCTGTACTTGATTCACAAATATACTACTACTGATATGACCGTATGGAAGTCAATTAAAGTCTCTGGGCATTCCTCTTCTCTAAAATTGGTGGTTTAGGCTAAAGGGTCAAATTCTAAAGCTCTCAATTTATGATATTCCAACAAATAAAGGAAGGTGTGTGTGGTGTATTGTGTGTGGTGAGTATACGTGTATATGGACATGCATGAAATAGAGGGAGAGAGAGAGAGAGAAAGAGAGAGAATATTTAGAATATTTTTAAAGCATTTGCTATGTGCTAAACTCTGCACTAAAAACAGAGTTGTTGCTATTTTCTGGTTATGGATTTTAGTAGTTTATTGGGATTTACTCTTGTTTTTTTGCAAGGCAAATGGGGTTAAGTGGCTTGCCCAAGGCCACACAGCTAGGTAACTATTAAGTGTCTGAGACCGGATTTGAACCCAGGTACTCCTGACTCCAAGGCCAGTGCTTTATCCACTACACCACCTAGCCACCCCGGGATTTACTCTTGTCATTTTAAAAAACTTCAGTCCATCAACTCCGTAGAAAAGAGTATGCAGAAAAGAGAAAAGTAAATGGTAATAAATCTAAAACCTCAGAGCATTCAATCATTGGAATATTTTGCTATGACAGACTATTAATTAGATTAAATAAGCACTTTTTGCCTTCAAGGAGCTTCTCATGAAGAGAAACAATACTTACAAAAGAGAGCTGGAAGACAACTGAATAGAAGAAGATATCTGGAAGGGCATTTAGGATTGAATGAAGGAAACCATGACAGAAGTCCCTAAGTCCCTAAGCTTATTTTAGGTGTACGATCATCTCAAGATCTCTGTTCAACTGTTGAATGCAGAGATCATTATTGATTCTTCTAATTTTCCCTATGACAGATTCACAAATCAGGAAAACAGGACACAGGGTAGTTATTCTCTAGGGTCACACAGTCAACAATTCTTTATTGAATCTCCACTGTCTATGGTGATGATGTTTGTCCTTCATTCTCAAAGAAGACCATGACATCAAGGAGGTGATGCCATAACAAGCACATGCATTGCATTTGTATAAGGTGTGACTATGCTAAGTCATCAGTCTCACTTTCTCCTCTGGAACATATGGATTCAGTGGCCAGATATGCATCAGGAAGACTGAAGATGATCCTAGATACAGGGCAGTCAAGGTTAAGTGACTTGCCCAAGGTCATACAGCTAGTGGGCAACTAGATGGTACAGTGGTAGAATACTGGACTTGGAATCAGGAAGATTTATATTCTTGAGTTTGAATCTGACTTCAAATACTCAGTAGTTGTGTGACTTTGGGATAGTCACTTAACCCTGCTTGCCTCAGTTTCCTCACCTGTAAAGGGGACTGGAAAAGAAAACGGTAAACCACTCCAGTATCTTTGCCAAGAAAACCCCAAATGATATCACAAAGGATTAGATGTAACTGATATAACTGTACAACTATATATATAAAACACTGTGCTAACATGCTGGGGATGCAAAGATAGCCAAAATCATTGTCCTGCCTTCAAAGTCTTATAGTCTAATGGCTGATACAACCTATGCCTAAAGGGGGTTGACCAGATGTGAAGAGGAGATAAAAGATCATCCTGGAGAAAGATGCTAGTAATGGGGCTGAGAGAAGCATCTCACAGAAAATAGGAGTGGGATTTGGTGGGAAGGTGATGATCAAGGAATAAGTCCAATGTGTTAAGTCCAGCATTCAATTTTGAGGATTAGTTCATATGGTTTCATCCTTATATCCTGCTAAAAGTAATCTCGTCACATAACTGTTTGCTCTCCAGACAACACTCAACTTCCCCCATCCCTTCCTGATTCTTCTATTTCTATTCATTCACATTGCTTCTCTTCTCTCAATACAGAGGGAAAAAGAAATAATTGCCAAAGGCTTCTTACCCATGTTCAAGGGTTTGGTATTATCCCTTACTTGCCTGATCTCCTTCAATGGGTTCAACTTTCCTAGAAGTTGGAGACAATTTCATTCTCTGATGGATGATAAAATCAAGTGGTCCTTTGACTTGAAAACCATTCTTCGGAAGGTGTGAATGACTGGTCTGTGCTCTGGGATCACCACTGTCCTGTAGAAGAATGAATCACATGGCCAAATGACCCAGCCCACTTCTGGTAGATCCCGTTTTTATCATTTGCTGAGAAAGATGCCATTGCTTTTTGCATTAAAAATATATCAAAAGAAATTTATCAAAAAAACATGGGCCCAGAGAAGCATTTAAATAAACAAAATAAACTGTTCATAAAATTCTTGTTTGTCAACCCCGTGTGGAGGTATGTTTATCCCTTTCAAGCTTTCAAGAATTTTATTGTAAATGAAATGAGGTGAGTGGTGCAGCATTTCAGAAGTAATAATAATAATAATAATAATAATAACAAGCTTATATTATAGTGTGCTTTAAGGTTCGCACTCTGATTTTTCTCATTACAACCCTGTGAGGCACAGACCAATTTAATGATACCTATCTAGATGTTAGACTTGGCTAAATTTCAACTATTTATAATATGAATGTAGGCTTAGAAAGTCACCAGTAAAGGCCTCTTGAGCAGCAAGGAAAAATGGGAAGCAGCTTGAAAAGCTGGAAAAACCATTGACTCATGAGTCATGGGACTTGGGTTCAAATCCTGCCTCTGACAATTACTACCTATGTGTCCACGGGACATAATATTATTCTTTGTGGGATTCAATTTCTTCATCTGTAAAATGAAGGGGACTTGGACTTGATCTCTGAATATCAAACACATATGGAATCCTCCCTTTAAGTTCCAACTAAAATCCTACTTTTTACAGGAAGTCTTCCCCAATATTTCTTAATTCAGAACTTTCCCTTCTATTAATTATTTACTATTTATGTTTGTTTCCTATTTCTTTGTTTGTGCATTGTTTTTCCCATTAGGGTGTTTATTCTTTGAGGGCAGGGATTGACTTTTGCATCGTCTTTGTATTGTGGAGCTTAACATACAGTGTCTGCTACATAGTGGGCATTTAATAAATGTTCACTTACTGATTAAATTGAAAGACTTTGGTTCACATTTTCCTAAGTACTTCAGTTCCCTTTGTTATTTCATTTCATCTTCAAGATAATATTATGCAGTAGGTATTATTATTATTGTGGCCATTTTACAGATCAGGAATCTGAGGCTGAGTGAGGTTGAATGACTTGCCAAGGTCACACAGACACTTAAATCCTGAATCAGGATTTGAACTCAGTTCTTCCTGACTGTATGTCCCATGCTTAATACACTCTACCATCTAGAGGTCCAATTAATATCAATAAATTGAAGGATCTGGAAACATCTTAGTTTGGAAAATTCTAAATGGAGCACATCCTCTAGTGAATTTGTATTTATAGTAGAAATAATAAGAATCATGATCAAGATTTCACTTCCTGTGTTATTGTGGTTCATCCTTTGTTTTGGAAGAGAACCAATACCATCATGGGGTGATGTCTTAATTCTGGGATGGATTAGATTTAAGTGAAGCAAAGTTGCTTAAGGTTGTCAGCCTCATGCTCTTTTCCAGAGTCATCAAAATCCAATGGTAAGATAAAATTTGATGATTGAAGATGTCCTATCATGCAGTGAATGATCTTGGCATCTTCAATGTTTGACCAAGCTCCAAACTTAAATGCTCCGTATTGCCTGCTTGAGCTACCTTCATGGCCATTGGAATAAATTGTTCTCAATGTCCCATTTTGCAGGGAATGAAATCTTCACATGTGTAGGGTAGACATTCCCCTAACTCTCCAATGGGATGAGACTTGTTGATTACTCTTTTTTTGTTTGTTTTTTGCAAGGTAATGAGGTTAAATGACTTGTTCAAGGTCACACAACTAGGTGATTATTAAGTGTCTGAGGCCAGATTTAAACTCAGATTCTCCTGACTCCAGGGTCAGTGCTCTATCCACCATGCTACCTAGCTGCCCCAATTACTGTCAACCTAGTTTAGCCTTTCTACCTAAATGGTTTTACCAAGGTGTGACCATGGCATATGCTATAGTTTCTTGGAATTATAGATGAGAACTGGGTGACAGATGGATACCAAAGGTTGACAAGTCCTGAAAAGGGCTTGTCAAGCTCTCATACCAAAGATGCTAGTCCTCTCTTAACAAACCCATACATGCCAATAATTTTATGAGGAGGTTAAAGATCAAACTATTATTCTGTGTTGCTCTGGACCTGTTACATACCACTGGATATTCTGTATCCTTGAGTAGAAGAAGGGAGCACCATAGAATGTAGATGGAGATAGGTGAGACTACCCTAGGAGTTACATGCCTCCAGGTATTCCTTGGTATTGTTCCTCAAGGTTCCCTAGAGGTTGGTATCAAGACAGTCCCACAGGATATGGTCCAATCAATTCCTCCCAATTCTTTTCACGTCCCATTCAATTAAAGCCCTAGCCATTTCAATTGTCTTAATGCTTCACAAAGACTCAAAGAAGACTTTGGCAACAATGGAAGTGAGGGTGAAGGAGAGGGTTAACTTTGCCCTAGTATCCCTGCTGCTGTAACAAATGTTCCTATTCCCTTCATATCTATATAACAAAGTGAAAACCAGGCACCAGCCCAATGGTCCATTTATTCCCAGCATATTTCAATATGACCAAATAAAAATCGATCAAAAGGATTTGGAGAGCTTATTTTAAAATGGTGTAATGACTTTTGACTGATAATTTAAGAGGATTGAAAATTGTATTTTCCCCTCTTAAATAAGGTGTCATAGGTAATATGTTTTGTAACTAGCACTTTATACAAATGTCTAATATTCCACAGATAGCATGACCTAGCAGAGTTCCAGTAACGTGGTGCCTGGAAGTTTGAGAGAAGAAAATTGAGATTTGATGAAGGGAAAAATAATTTGCTAACAATCAGAAGTATCCCAAAGTAGAACAGGCTGCCTCAAGAATCAGCAGATCAACTCTAACTTAGTATCCTATAGAGTTATCCAGTGACGAAAAGTTGAGTGATTTTTCTCAGACCAGATTTACATTCAGTTCTGCTTGACTCGTAAGGTCAATCCTCTCTCCACTAAATATCAAGGCATCTTCTATAGGATCTGGTATGTAGGAAATGCTTACTAAATATTTGCTGATCGATTATATAGATTTAATTTATTCATGTAATGTGAAAATGAATGTCAATAAATCAGTTGTAATGCGGTTGTACTGTATATATAAAGGGAATATTTCCCCTTTCCTAATTTATCTTTCTCATGGATCTGTATTTTCATCGCATCTGTTGAGTTAAATTTAAAGTGAATCCCAAGTATTAAAAAAAAACTGTTGTCCTTTATACATAACCACATGAGGTCATTAAAACATTGTGTCTGAGAAGGTGTCCTCAGAAACAACTATAATCAGTTAGCATGAATTTATTAATCACTTAAATTGTGCCAGACAAAAGAAAATAAGGTCACATCTTAGAGTTTATATTAAGTAGGAAAAATTACCATTAGTACATATAAAAAGTAGTACAAATTATAATCAAATTTCTTTAAAAAAATTTTAAAACATTTTATTCGTGAACTTGGTTGCCATCTCTCTGAGTCTGTTGCTTCCCAAGATCTCCTTTCTTTCATCACTGGTCCCTCCCTGATCAGAGAACTCCAAGGATGAAATGCTATTCATCTATTTAAAGGTTTGTATTTGCATTGAATTGAATTTTCCAAGGTTAAACAAGTATTAAACAAGTTACCATAAGGGTGAGTTTGTGAGATGTTGCTTGTATTGCATCCTCCTTGTTTTGGGGGTTCAGAATATTTTTAACATGTGAATTTGTAGAAAAGAATTATGTTGTGTTCACTGTGTTTGAAATAAAGAATATGATTTGCTTCCATTCTTTGAAAGAATGCTCTTGCTAAACTCCCCACAGTGACACATGACCCTTTTATGGATATTTCATATCTACATTGCCAAGGACATTTTTTAAAATTCTGAAGCATGAATTGAATTGGTCAAACAGGACATAGGCATCTGTAATAACAGCTCAGTTTTTCCAGATTTAATTGCTTATAATGAATATGCCAGTTCTTTTGACAGATAGATTTTTCTGCTTGTTAAAATTATGGAGCAACTCCCAGGGTGCTTTGATTCCATTTTGCTTGGTTAATTCATTACAGTTTTTCATTTGAGCAAAGAAAACAGATTTTTGAAATAATGATTCCAGTCTCCAATCTTCCAAACTAAATGTAGATCAAGCGAAAAATGTGAGTTGCCCTCCAGGAGCCAGTAATGATGGTGGTGGATGAATATTAGTCAAGAGTACCTGGAAAGGTCAATAGATCATGTTTTTAGAATTAGAAGGGAATCCGGCCATGCAGTTCAACATTCTTATTTTACTTTTGAGGAGAATGAGATCCAGAGAAGAGGAATGATTTACCCAAAGTCACACAGGTAGGAGATGGGATATCTAGGACTTAAGCACAGATCCTAGGACTTCAAATATAACCCATTTTCTACAAAAACAAAAACTACTAGCTAACACAATGCATACTATGTGCCAGCACTGTGTGAAGCTCTTTACAATTATTATCTCATTTGCTCCTCACAACAACTCCAGGAAATAAATTTTATTACTATTCCCACTTTTTATATGAGGAAATTGAGGAAATAAGGGCTAAATGACTGTCTTAGGACCACACAGCTACTATGGCTGGGACCAGATTTGAACTTCAATCTTTCTGATTCAAGGCCATCACAAAAAAAAGAACTGCTATAAATATTTTGGAATGTATAGATCTTTTTCTTTACTCTCTCTTTGGGGTATAACCCAAGTAGTCCTTTGAATATAGTTCCAGAATGTTCTCCAGAATGGTTGGACCAGTTCACTACTCCAATGTTAGTTCATTTATATACATATTTTCTTCATCCACTGATATACATTATGTGGTACCCTGGAAGTGTTTCAATTTGCTTTTATCTAGTCAATAGTGATTTAGAGCATTTTTAGAACTATACATAGCTTTCATTTTTTTCTTCTGAAAAATACCTGTTTATATATCCTTTGACCATTTAGAAATTGGAGAATGACCCTTATTTTAGTAAATTCAACTCAGTTACTATATATTAGAGAAATAAGACCTTCATCAGAGAAATTTACTATGAATTTTTCCCTTTTATTTTTTATTACATTAATACATATTTATGGAATTAAATAAGCATTTCCAAAATATAGTGTAATAAAAAGGATGATTGTACATGAAACTGCCAATCTATTATGTATAGCTTGCTATTTTTAAAATAAACAACAAAGCTATAATGTAAATTTCTTTTTTCCCCTTTTTTCTACCTTCCCCTCACCCTGCCCTACAGATAGCTGGCTACCATTATACACAAATGTAGAATATATACATGCACATTCATACATTCACACATAGATGTGTAAAATTATTATATCCATAAATACTTCTATTTATCAGTTTTTTCCCCTCTGGATGAAGATAGCATTTTTCTTTATATATACTTTATAGTTAATTTGTGTATTCATAGTAGTCAAAATAATTTATTCACAGTTGTTCTTAAAATAATATTGCTTTTACTGTATATAATGTAAAATTTTAAAAATAAGGGGCTGATGGGGCAGCTACGTGGCTCAGTGGATAAAGCAACAGCCCTGGAATCAGGAGTACCTGAGTTCAAATCCAACCTCAGACACAATAATTATCTAGCTGTGTGGCCTTGGGCAAATCACTTAACCCCATTTACCTTGCAAAGAAAGGGGAGTCTGAAGAATAAGCTATTATGCTTCAGCTGAAGTAAAAAATGTTAGCAATTATAATCTCAGAAAATAGGGTTAAAAAATAGATCTAATTAAAAGAGATAAATAGAGAAACAACATTTTGGTAAAAGATACCAGAGACAATAAAGCGATATTAATACAAAACATATATGCACCAAATGGCATAGTATTCAATTTCTAAGGAAAAGTTAAATGATTTTATGGGAGGAAACATAAGTAAAACAATAATAGTGAGTAACCTGAACATTTCTCTCTAAGAATTAGATAAATCTAACCAAAAAACAAGAAGAAAATTACTGAGATGAACAACATTTTAGAAAAGTTAAATGTGATAGCTATCTTGAAAAAAATGAGGGAGAATGGAAAAGAATATTCCATTTTCATGGCACCTACACAAATATTGAACACTTAGGAAATAAAATCTTCAAAACCAAATGCAGAAAAGTAGAAATATTAAATGCATGTCTTTCAGATGATAATGCAATAAATGTTGCATTCAATAAAAGAAACACATAGAAACACAATTTGAACATTAATTGTAAACTAAAAGAGCTAATCCTAAAGAATGAATGAATTGGGTGACTAGGTGGTGCAGTGGATAGAGCACTGGCCTTGGAGTCAGGAGTACTTGAGTTCAAATCCAGCCTCAGACACTTAATAATTACCTAGCCATGTGGCCTTGGGCAAGCCACCTAGCCCCATTGCCTTGAAAAATCTTAAAAAAAACAATGAGTGAATCAAAGAATAAATATAAAAAAATCAAAAATTTCTTTAAAAAATGATGATGAGACAACATACTAAAATTTATGGGATGCAGCCAAAGCAGAATGTAGGGGAAATTTTATATATCTAAATGCTTTTAACAATAAAACAGTGAACAAGTAGATCAATTAATTAGGCATCCAACTTAATAAAAAGAACAAATTAAAAATCCTCAATTAAATAACAAACTAGAAATCCTTAAATCAAAAGAGAAATTTGTAAATTGAAAGTAAGAAGACCATTGAATTGATAAATAAAATTAGGAGTTAGTTTTTTGGGAAAAAAACAACAAAACATAAACCATTGGTTAATTTGATTTGAAAAAAAGAAGAAAATCAAATGACTAAAGTGAAAAATGAAAAGAATGAATTCACCATTAATGAAGATGAAATTAAAGCAATTATCAGGATCTATTTTGACCCATTATGTGCCAATAAACCTAACTATCTTAGTGAAATGGATGAATACATAAAAAATATAAATTACCCAGATGAACAGAAGAGAAAACTGAATTAATTAATTAATCATCCAATTTAAAAAGAATAAATTAAAAATTCTCAATTAAATAACAAAATGGAAATCCTTAAATCAAATAGTTTATATAGTCCTAGATTTAATTATTCTTTGAATGTTTGGTAGAATTTACTTGTGAATCCATATGGTGCTGGGGAGTTTTTCTTAGGAAGCTCATTGAACAAGTCAGCAACAAGCTTCATGAGAAAAAGATTCCCAGTACCAAATGAATCCACATGCAAATTCTATTAAACATTCAAAGAATAATTAAAACTAGAACTAAATAACTATTTGAGAAAATAGATAAAGAGAAAGTCCTATCAAATTCTCTTTTATGACACAAATATGGGACTGATTCTTAAACCAGGCAGAGATAAAACCAAAAAAGAAAATTATGGACAGATTTCCCTAATGAATGTTAAAGCAAAAATTTTAAATAAAATATTAGCAAAGCACTAACAGTTATTTATCAACAGGATAATACACAATTATTAGGTGGGATTTATGCCAGGGATGTAAGTTTCATTCAATATTAGGAGAACTATCAGCATAATTGATCATGTCAATAGCAAAACCAATAGAAATCATATGATTGTCTCAGTAGATGCATAAATTTTTTTTTTGACAAAATACAATATTCATTCCTATTAAAACACTTAAAAGCATAGAAATAAATGGAACTTTCTTTAAAATGACAAGATATATCTTTCTAAAACTCATCAGCAAGCATTATCAGTAGTGGAGATTTATTGGCAGCCTTACTAATAAGATCAGAGGTAAAACATTTATGTTCATTCCCACCACTATTCAACACTGTACTAGAAATGCTAGCTATAGGAATAAGAAAGAATTGAAGGAATTAGAATAAGAAATAAGGAAATAAAACTATCACTCTTTGTATGTAATATGATATATATTTAGACAAACCTATAAAATCAACTAAAAATAGTTGAAATAATTAACAACTTTAGCAAAGTTGCAGGATATAAAATAATTACGTATGAATTATAAGCATTTATATTTATTGTCAACAAAGCCCAGCAGCAAGTAATAGAAAGAGAAATTGTGTTTAAAATGACAGTGTTAGAGCAGAGGTACTGCCAGCTTTGGACAGAGTCCCAAGGGTTTACCTTCAACCAATAACCCTGAGAGCCAGAGCCTCCTGGGTTTGATTTTTTCTTTCTCACAGAAGCCTTATTGTGAAAATTAAGCTAAGTATTTGGGATAAAAGAAAAAAAATCCTAGCAAGTGAAACACGCAATAAAAATTAACAGAAAATTTTCATACTATATTCCATGATGGTGGTGGTGATTTTCATATATCTTAAGACAAAACACAGAAGAACTGGACACTTCTATCCATTCAGAAAAGCAAGCTTGAAACTACTGTTTTGTTGGAACCTTGGGAAATGTTTCCTTGGTAACAGGTCAGATTTTATTCAATCACATCATTCAGAGATTCTATAGCATAGAAATCCTATGGAAGTATCATGAAATCAGTGAATGATCTAGGAATACTTATACTTATGCTTCTGGAAGTATTTAAAGAACTTAGAATGGAAAGAAATCACTAGATAGTTAATCTTATGTAGTGGAAAGGAAGTAGAATATAACACAAGTAATGAATTCATATGGCCTATTTACAAAAGTCCTGAGGAAAATAAGTGAGATGAAAGAAAACATCACATAAAATGATTAGACAATATAAAATATTTTGGAGGAGATCTACCCACCAAGAAGAATAAAGGAGCTATATAAACACAATTACAAAACACTTTTCACCCAAATATGAATAAATTCAAATCTAAGTAAAAGGAGAAATCTTAATTTTTCTTGGATATGACAATTATACCTGAGGTTGTTTATTCAGTGGTGTACTAACCAAACTGCTAAAAAATATTTTATAGAGCTAGAAAAAAATAACAATAAAATCATCTGGAATAACAAAAGGTCAAGAATATCAAAGTAATGAATAAAAACGGGAAGGAAAGTGGCTTAGTGGTACAAGATCTCAAATTAATCACAGAGTGGTTATTATTAACCTAATCCAGTACTGGCTAAGGAATGGATCAGTGGAAAAGATTAGGTTTACAATATAGAGTACTAATTGATCAGAGTATACTATTGTTTAATAAATCTATAGATCCAAACTTTTGAGACAAGAAGTCACTAGAATACTAAGGTCATTTAGTGCTATGTATTTAGTACTATATGTCTAGTACTAATCTATTCCACTGATCCACCATTCTATTTCCCTAAAACTTCTGGGGGAACTAGAAAGAAATTTGGCAGAAACTAGATATAAATCAATATCTCACACCACCTACCAAGGAAGGTAAAAGTGAATACATGATTTAGACATAAAGGAGAATATTATAGAGGAGGGAGTAAATTTGAAATTCATAATTTTAAAAAAATGAATTTAAAATTTTTTTTGCTTGTAATTGACAAAAATACAATATTTTATAATAGAAAAAATTTATAGCAAATTTTTAATAAAGATCACACTTCTCAAATATTTAGGGAACTGAATCAAATTTACAAATATGAGACATTGTCCAGTTCATACATGATCAAAGAACATGAACAATTTTAGAAGAAAAAATAATATTCTTATTTAAAATGCTCTAAATCACTATTGATTAGAGAAAGGCAAATTAAAACAAGTCTGAGGTACCATCTCATATCTATCAGAGAGAAAATATATACATTAAGGAACTATTGCTGGAATAGTGAGTCTAACCATTTTTGAGAAGAATTTGAAACTATGCCCAAAAGATGATAAGACTGTACATAACCTTTGAACCAGCAATACCACTGCCAGGTCTGTTCTATGAAGAGAGAAAAAGGAAAAGGAAAAGGACTCATATATACCAAAATATTTATATCAGCTATTTTTGTTATGGAAGAGAATCAGAAATTAGAAGCTGTTCATAAGTTAGAGAATGGCTAAAGAAGTTGTGACATATGATTATGATGGAGGACTATTGTGCTATAAGAAATGACAAGGCAATGGTCTCAGAAAAGTCAAATAAACATGAGAAGACCTTGGTGAACTGATACAAATGAAATGAAAGGAACCAGGAGATTATTTTGCACAAGAACAGGAATGTGGTAATGATGATCAATTGTGAAAAAACTTGATTATGATCTAAGATACTTTTTATTTTTAATTTTAGGGTTTTTTTTTGGCAAGGCAATGGAGTTAAGTGACTTGCCCAAGGCCACACAGCTAGGTAATTATTAGGCATTTGAGGCTGGATTTGAACTCAGGTACTCCTGACTCCAGGGCCAGTGTTCTATCCACCATGCCACCAATCCAAGATACTTCTAAAGAACTCAGGAGGATGAAAATCTTCTATCCACTTTGAGACAGACGGAGAGAGAGAGAGAGAGAGAGAGAGATTAGAGAGAGAGAGAGAGAGAGAGAGAGAGAGAGAAAGTAACACTCAGTGAAATTCAAAATATAATTTTCTCACTTTTATTCTTTTTTGTGATTGGTTAATATGGAAATATATTCTGCCTACTTCACTTGGATTGAACATGTGATATGCAGAACCTGGTAGTATAATCTAACTTTACTTCATCTGCTTTCATATTCACATCTTTTTTTTTTGCTTAAGCTTAATAAAAATTAGACATGTTTTAAGAGCATTTTTGAAAAAGCCTCAAAAATCTGCTGTTTACTTTTAAAATAAAAATACCCATAGCAAGGAGGCACATTATTAATTTTCTTGTTCAAATTATAGGAATCTCTTTCCAGTATAGGAATTGGAATATCTCCATCCTATTGTAAGGAACTGCAGCTGAGGCCAACTCTTTCACATAGAGGCTCCCTCTTGAGTCACCTGGAAGATCTTAGGCTTTGGAGCACAACACATTCCATTCAATGGGGAGCCATGTTAATGTTCTCATCCATGGGCTCTGCGCCACACAACAGGAGCTCACCTAATTGGTCAGACTGTCTTGGAATGGATTTAGCCACTGGTGGGCAGGAGCAAGAATTGTTAGGTAACACATCTGAACTGAGCAGTAATTTGTTTTTAATTACAGAGCTTGCTTGGGAAAGGCCATAAAGTCAATACATCTCTCATGTTGCTATTCTAATTGTCTGCTTAGAGATTTACAAACTCAGTGTCCTCTTTGGTAGCCTGGGGTGTTGAGGGAAGCACATTGTTCATTTATTAGAGATAATGCATTAAGTGAAAATGTGGAGCCTATGGTTCTACTGCCTTGATAAAAGATAGGAACAGTCAGTTATATCTCTCCCAGTTCATGAACAAATATTTATTAAACTCCTACTGTGGTAGGCATTGAGCTAAGATAAGGAATACAAAGATAAAAACCAAAGTCCCTATCCTCAAGGAGACATTATTTACATGTATAGGCATATACTAAATATGTGCAAAATAAATACAGGACAAGAGGAGAGGGTTCATAAAAAGCTTCAAATAGGATGTAGTCCACAAGATGAAACTTAAAGGAAACTATTGATTCTAGATGGTGGATATGAGGAGAATGTATGTTCCATGTTTGACTGATGGCCAATGCAATGGAATAGTTGTGGGAAATGAAGTGTACTAAAGAAGGCGGCAAGTCTAGCTAGATTGTGGAGTATGTAAAGGAAGGTAATTGAGAATAAGTCTATAAAGGTAGAAAGGAGTCAGCATGTGGAAGACTTTACATGTCAAATAGAGAAGTTAAAATTTACCTTTGCCAACATAGCACCTCTAGGTTTATCCTTTGCTATTTTATAAATTGCATATAAAAAGAAGTAGTCATATAATAATTGCTGGTTGAATTCCATGAAATTTATATCTTACTACAAAAAGGAGAATTGTATAGAGTTAGAAATTTGGATTCAGGAAGATTGAAATTTAAATCTTCTTTCTGACATGTACTAACTCTGTAACTCAAGATGAGTGACTTAGCTCCTGTGGGTCTCATGTTACCACCTAGAGCTTCTCTGTTAAGTGCTAGAAGGCTTTGGATTGGCTTTGAGGAGGGGAGTTCCTTGGTTTGAAAAAACCCTAAATCTCTTGCATATTACAAAGAATATAGTGTAAAAAACATGAGATCTTATTCAAAGTATTTACTGGTGTGTTACTTTTAATTGCCTGGGCATGGAAACAAAATTTACTGGGGAAAAATGAGAATATAAATAAATGTACATTCCTTTATACTAGAATATAGTTATTAAATCAATCAACAGACATTCCTCATGCACCAACTATTTTCTATGCACTCAGTTTTCTCGACTATAAAATGAGTATATTCAATTAGATGATCTCTGAGGTCTTTCCAGCTTTAAAATATTAGGTTTTTTTTAATTCAATCATATGTTATCTTTTCATCTGTGGCTCACATATAGACAGTGAAAAATGAGGAAAATAGTTCAATTCAGGCACCAAAATACTCTGGCCTGATTAACAAAATATTTGATATTTCTACCCTACTAAGGGAAGAGAATATATACTATAGGGAAAATTGATTCTATTCTTAATTTAATTTGTTGTTGATAACGATGCCAAATGTTTGGACAAAATTGGAAAACTATATTCAAAAGTCTGAGTGTTCTGGTCTATGGCCAGGTTTTGGAGGGAATGTTTCAGTTTTCAGGCAGGTGTTTGGCAAAATTATGTCAATTATTGTGCTGTGTGGGTATGAGATAGACAGACAATGAGAGAGGAAAAGAGGCAGAGAAGGAGACAGAAAGAGACTGAGAGACAGAGAGAGAGAGAGAGAGGGATAGAGAGAGAGAGAGAGAGAGAGAGAGAGAGAGAGAGAGAGAGAGAGAGAGAGAGAGAGAGAGAGAGAGAGAAAGAGAAACAGAGAGGGACAGAGAGAGACAGAGAAATAGAGACACAGACACAAATAATAAACTGGGACTTCAAAAATCAGAAGCTATGAATGAATTCAGTAAGTAGTGACATATTTGACAATCAGTTGTAAAGTGTAATACTCTGAGGGACATTAACCATGGTGAAATGAAGACTAGGCTTGAAAGTAAAAAGACATGGGATTGAGTTTTTCCATTGACATATATTATACAAGTGACTCAAGGCAAATTCACATAATTCTCACTAAGTATTCCAGGCAAACTTGAGAGGAAAGGCTATGTTGACAATCAGTCCATCAAGAGACAGGTTTGGATTAACTATGGTGTCATAATTTGATGTTACTGAAACATTGTGGTGACTCGTATAAGTGTGTTGTTGCTATTTTGTTATCAGATATCATAAATTTGTCCAGTGTTTTTGGAGCACCTTCCTGTTATGGAAAAAGAAATCATATTCAGGGGCCCAGGACTCCCACAGCATCCTGATCAACTGGAAGTTCTATATTTTATTGCATCAGGTTGTGGGGTCAATGGATTCTGAAAAAGGCAGTTGAGAAGGATGTCTTTGAAAAATATATCCTATGATAAGCATGATGTGTAAGTCATGCTAGCATTAACTCGGTCTTTGAAATCAAAAAACAAGACTATAATTCATATATTTATCTCATATAAATTCTCTGTCCTCCTAAAAGGTATTTTATGCTTCAAAGCATTCTATATAATGAGTTGGAAGGATCCCCAGAGGTCAACTAATTCCATTCTCTCATTTTAAAGGTGAGGACCCTGAAGTCCAGGGACAAGTAACTTGACCAAGGTCATGGTACCAGCAAATTACAGAACAAAGATTTGAACTATTGTCCTTTGCTTTCAAACAAGCAGTCTTCCTACTCTGCCAAATTTCTTCTGTCTATATCAGGACTGTTCAACCTTATTTTGAAAATTTTATTGAAAAAATAGACAGTATGTTTTGATTGCCATTTTAGTGAGAACCCTGTGATAGCTACGCTTCATTTACTAAAGCATTTAGAAAACCCAACAGATGGGTGGCATGCAATCACTCTGCTGGCTGCATTTTGGGCAACTCTGATCCATATGTAAATGTGTAGGTGTGAATTTCTATACACTAAATTCACTACATTGATAGAATCAGGAGTCCAGACCAAAAAGAGTGGTTATTTGATATCTTGAGTTACATGTGACCAGATAATTTTGTAACAAATATCATGTGGAGATGTTACCTGGAATAAAGAACTTTTAGGAAATACTCCCACTTGCACAGTTCATGTGTACTTGAGAAATTATAGCACCTTATCTTTTATAATAGCTAATAGGTTTTCATAAACTAGAGACTTCAGTTTAAACAAACAGGTGATTATCATTAATAGTGGTTAATATATTGTGACCACTCCCATAAAAGTAAACAATTCCCCAGAGAAACTCAAACCAGATCAAAATTACATTGGCAAATATTTTGCAAAATAAATAAAAGTAGAGTAAAATATAAATAATGTTAATTTATGGTTTTCTAAGCCAATATAGATCCCACAGGGATCCATTTCTGTTACTCTGTATAGTAACTGGGTTCACTGAGCTTGGAGTCAGAAAGACCGGGCATTAAACATCACCTAATGCACTTACTGATTGTTTGACTTTGGGCAAATCATTTTAACTTTGCTTGCTCAGTTTCACCATTTTTAAAATTAAGGAATTCAACTCACAGACTTTGAAGATCCCTTACTGTTCTAGAACTATGGTCTTACAACAAGAAAAGTATAAACACAGCTATGATCCACAGGTTTACTAATGGTGTTTTATTGTTTAGGAACATTACCCCAAACCCATCACATTTCCATGAGCTCTTTGAGACAAATGTACAAAATTTAGGAATGCATTCCTCCCCTCCTTCCAGCACACCCAGGGAAGACATTCTGTTACTTGAATTTACATTCAATCTTATCGCAATAGGAGGCCAGTATCCAATTGTAAATGCTTGATTCATGTTGGCTTACACCTTAATTTTGTCTGAAAAAGCCATTTTGATAAACTAATAACCTGCTTCAAAGCAGAATAGAGTGGGAATACATAATACCAGAGCAGGAGGAGTCCTAGCACTTAATTTGGGGCATCATATTGAACAGTAAAATACTCCATAATGAGAAGATTTGCTATGAAGAGGAAATGAAGATGTCCTGCTTGGGAAAAAAAAAAAAAACAGTTCAAGATATTGTATAGGAGCTCCCAGGGATTTATTTCTTTTATGGATCCAGCCTCTATCTCAGCTTCAATCAGAGCATTTCTCATTAGTCTTCAAAGATGGTTTTATAAACCACCGGGGTAAGAGGAAAATGGTCCATCCTGACTGGTTCACCATTAGAAAGCTAACTCAAGGAAACAGAGAGGATGAAGAAAATGGTCTGTAGAGTGAAAGATG